>NC_142141.1:47555422-47706937 GCF_024610735.1 Ursus americanus | reverse complement strand
GGATATTAAAAGGAAGATTCAGGAGATGGTTGATAAAAGAAACCTCATAATGTATCTTAAATTTGGATATGCATAATTGTTTGAAGTGTGGGGGAGTAAAGATAAATCAGTCAAAAAAATGGCCATAAAGATGTGTTTATCAGTTCAAAAATTTTTGAACTAATATTGCCTGTTTCGAGGTATCTGATTTGGCATAAACAAATCCTGGTATCAAAAGAAGCAATAGCACAGCCACTGATTACAAGCTATGCTCTTGATGGAAGATTTATAATCTGCAATTCACCATGTAGGTGATACGTAGTGAAAGAATCACTCACTTGCCATAAGCAGAAATAATCATTCACTCTGCGAATGAACGTTAACTCTAGGAGTGCTACATGTGAGCAAATAACAACAATTATTATATTTACTTAGTAATTATGATGTACCAGGTACTGTTGTAATACTTTGTTTCAACAATTTGTCTCAAAATAATCCTGTTATAGTTATACATATTATGCCCATTTCATAGATGAGGAAAAGGAGACATTAAATTGCTCACCCAGGATTGGGGAGCTTAATTATACTACCAGAATTTCAACTCAAAAAGTTCAGTTTTCGTTGTTTGTAATCTTATTCAGGTCTCTATGCTCCCACTATCTACCACTTACACAATGAGCGCTGAAACCTGCTCCCAACCACAGCTATCAAGCCTTTGCCAGACAGCCCTGCCGAAGCTGGTCTGCTTCCCTGTAATAATAACCTGTATTTCTCGGCCAAGTATACTCTCAGTGGCATGCAAACCAGCTCCAGCTGAACTCGTTTTTCTGCAGTTTCCAACCACTCATGATAGAACCCAGAACCTTCTTCAACCTGTTCTATTGAAGACCTGGGTTATGAAGGGCCTGGCTTGTTTAGCAGAAATTTTCATCACTGAACACATTCTGGGAAGGTGGTGTGGGTAGGGCAGGTCATTCTGCCCAGAGAGTTCTTCTCTGAGACACCTTCTCTGAGACACACCTTGGCCAGTGAGTTTCATGAAAGACAGATGCTCTGACAAAATACCCTACTAAGGCTGATGCACTATGGGAATCCCTCCCCGAGCCTGGACACAAGTGAGCAGCACACCGGTTTAGTTGGAGATTATAACTCACAGGAATGACCGTGCAGAAATAGAGACTGCACTTCTTCTCATGGTTGGCATGTGGGTACTTGACTATGAAACTGAAAAACAGGGTATTTCACTTATAAATAGATGAGAAGAAAAAATATTTATTAACTTAATTGCGAAACAGCAAATGATAGAACAGTACAACGTTCCTTACTAAAAGAAGAGGATATTTTATATATTGCAATGAAAAATGAAACAGATGATCACAGAAATCAGTAATGCACAAGCCAACTCACTTCTCATTTAATTGAATAAAGTAAAATAATGAGGCCAATGAAAATGCTAGTATGACATTTAAGATTTGAGCTTTGTTGATTTTGCCAACGCTTTACATTCTATTGAAGATTTGTTGGCTCTACCACCTGGCCTAACTACTGAACCTGTGTCAGCCAGAAGGATGGGAAAATGAATCAAATAAATGAGACAATGTAGACAGTGTTCAAATGAGTATCCAACTCTCCCTCCTTGCAAAATGCTGAGTTACACAAATGACAAGACACAAATCACCTGACTCGGCTGAAAGAGAAGTAGGGGAGTGTAAGGCATTTTAGAAATCTTTCTGGTCATAATTTTTTTCAGTTAGATTCTGGCATTTGAACAGATAAATTCATGTGATCTGAAAATCCACTTATGTAGAATATCTTCCTTCTTAAACACACAGATTATTATTATTCAACGATATAATTCTTTCTAGTTTTGCTCTTGATATACATAATTTTTGATGGGCTAGGAAACATATACCTCACCCTCTGGTTGCATATTTTCCTATCCTACTTTCAAAGACTAAATAATTTTGCTTTCCAAAGAGCAGAAAGGAAGGTAGCTGTAGGGGTCATTATGTTATCTAAAGAGACCAGTGTATGCTAAAATTGCAACAAAAGAAATGTACAAACATTGTTCAAGACTTTCTGGATGAGTTTACAAGGTCTTTGAGTCTATCTCCAAGGATGCTAGACAGCACAAGTCACAGACAAATTAAAATCTTTCCACTTCAAATTTCCTGACCCCTTGTTATTTAAAATAGCCAGCAGAAAAAAAGTAGCCACACATATGAATTTGATATATATTATAGTCATAATTACAGACAAATATTGACACCCTTATAATACGTATAAATATTTATCTGTACTTAAACATTCTAAAGTTTCATCACCCATAGAAATTCTGGCATTCTGACTAGAACCTGGGAACACCTGAAAAGTAATATATGAACAAGAACCATGACAGTTTTAGATGTTTTAGGCTCCATGACTGTTACATAATATCTTAGCTTCACCTAATACTTTTAGCAGGTTTTAGGTTTCAGAGTTAGTACAAGTAATGCCTTGATGAAACTATGCGTGATACTCTCTGATGTTATGAAATTTTACTTAAAAATTATCTTAATGATATTTAATGTTTTTTTCCTATCAATTTTTCTAGTAATTTCCTATGAACTAATGAAGTCAACTAAGCTTGGATGGTAAATTACAATTTATTCCATTATATTGAGGTAATAAAAAACAGTCATATATTGTTTATATTAATTTAGCAAGTAATCTAAAAGGCAAAGAAAAAATGTTGGCTACATCTCATTAATTCCCAAAGGACATAATTCTGATTATACATTTCATTGTGAGACAAACAGTCATAATATACACTGTATCTTGCTACATATGCTATATATGATAATTTTCAATGCATATACATGAAAAGCTGTGAAAACGTGATATTGTAGAAATAGGAACTACAGTTAAAGAAAAACTAATATGCAATAAACTTTCATCTACTAAATAGTATTAAAGTTTTTGTAGAACAGTATAATGCTAAAAAGAAAGTGGGTCTGGACCTATATAACCTAAGTTCAATTATTAGCTATATTACTAATTAATTGGATGTGCAGTTTCTCTAAGATACTTTCTTTGTAAGATAGGTGTAAAAAGGACTCACTTTATGGACATCAACAACTATCTTTTGTGTGGCTGGAGTAAACTATGTTTGTGTCCGCTCTCATGGCGTCCTGTCTGGTTTCACATATTTGGACCAGGTTTTAAATAAAGGATTGTTAGTAATAATTTCAATAAAACAATCTAAAATGGTTTGGCATTTCCTATGAATAAATGAACTTTGTACTAACAGGTTCTGCGCAGGCTTGTCTAGTGGTCTGTGAGACACATGTGCCAAAAACAGTTTTGATCTTAACACACCAGGTCTAATTGTGAATGACGGCCCCTGGTAAGCCACATCTCTCTTCCTGACCCTTTCTAAATGCTCTGCACTTTAAAAGACACCAAGGAGGACACATGCTGATAAAAGAAAATACACATGGGTATGTATTGTCTCTGATCTCCAGTGAGGGTGAGCAGGCGTCTGACACACATATGCAGTTATCTGCAACCCAGGGTAGCAAACCAGGGGATAAGAGAAGTGGTCAGGCTGCCCATTGGAGTGGACAGTGGGAGAAGTGTAAAATTACAGATTCCTCAAAATAGTTGAATGAAGTAGAGGACAAATCATAGAGACACATGAAAAATAAACTAATATGAACAGAACACATAAGGTTCACGATGGATATGTTCCTTCCATACCGCTTGTTCATTTACTGTAAGATCTAAATCTGTATTTGTTTGGGGTGCCTGGGGACCCCAGTCAGTTGAGCATGGGACCCTTGGTTTTGGCTCAGGTTGTGATCTCAGGGTGGTGAAACGGAGCCCTGTGTGGGGCTCCCTGCTCAGCAGGGGGGCTGCTTCAGTTTCTCTCTCCCCCTCCTGCTGTCCCTTCTGCTCACGCTTGTTCTCTCTCTAAATAAATAAATATTGAAAAAGATAAATCTGTATTTGTTTTATTGTTTGCTTACACATTTTAAAATTAAAATAAACCCTTTGGTATCAATGAATTAAATATGTACTGTTTAGTGAAAGAGAAAGCACAAATTTTATTTATTAAGAAAGGTGATGATGAATATAAAACTTGCACAAAATATTTGTCCGACGTCTGCCATGGGTGTGACAATAATGTCACATGGAAAATGTAAGACAAACATTTGTAGGAGAGGCGCTAACATCTACTTAAAAGTTGTCAGTTATTTTTAAGAAGGTTATGCCCCAAGACTGCCTGTAAAGTGTGCAGTCACAAAAGATATGTTGTATATATTTTTTGTGAGCAAGTCTCTATTTTAACAAATAAAAATTTCTTCTAAATTAAATGCACTCCATTTTACAATCTCTTATATATGTACAAAAAGTGAAGCAATAGTAGTCAATTACTGACTGTCTAACAGGAAAAGATCTTGCCAGTTAAATGAGCAAGTAGAAAGTTGACACTTGCATTCCTCTTCGAGGGTCTCCCTAGATGTTGTGTCTTAAAACACTTGCTTCATCCTAGTCCCAGTCCCGGTTGCTGTGTTTCAAAAAGAAAAGTTGCTGATTCCAATTAAGAATTCAAGATTTTCGTCCAGGTCGTGATATCAAAGATTTTGATTTGTCATAGGTAACATATCTGATATTACTGGGAATTCAGCTTCAAAATTCAATATGAAAGATAAAGTTGTTTATAAAACAATAAGAATGGCAGTGCACAAACATTTTCTCATAGCCTCTATCAAACAGATTTTGAAATATGCCTTTGAAGGACTATTTACCTTTTAAAAATACGATATAAGGAAAAATGCAACAAGTAGCACAGAAAAACGTAGGTATTTGTTATTTACTGCTGCCTAAAATATTACAACAAAATTTAGGATAAAACAATGGGTATTTATTAGCCTGTAACTTCTTTGGGTGGCAAACTAGACACAGATTAGCAGGGTCCTCTTATACCTTACAATCAAGATGTTAGTTAGCAATGTTGTCTCATTTTCAGACCAAACTAGGGAAAGATTTACTTCTAAACTCCCTGCTTTTTGGCACAACTGAGTTTCTTGGAGGACTACACTAATGGCTCCAGTTTCTGCTTGCTGTTAGCTGAAGGCCACCAACAGGTCCTGGCCATGTGGGCCCCTACAGGATGGTAGTTTGTTACATCAGTGCATGGAAGCCAAAAAGACAGTTGAGCGATTCTCCTAGCAAGTGTAAGTCACAATCTCATGTAACCTAATTATGAGAATTACACTCCAAAACTTTCACCATAGTCTCTTGGCTAGAAACAAATTTCTGTGTCAGCCCACACTCACAGAGAGAGGATTCCATGAAAGGTGTGAGTTTCAGGAGGTGGGTATGATTGGAGTCAGCCTGCCATGACTTAACTACATTCTATTTAAGGATTTGCTTTAAAAATGTGGAACAGAAAAGAAAGACACAAAGGATGGGAAAAAAAAAAAAGAAGAAGAAGAAGCAGTCCCAGAGAAAAGAAGAGAAGATGGGGAGAAAAAGAAAATAAGATAAAAAGAATAAAGACAAAGGAGAAAAAAAAAAAAACAGAAATGAGAAATGAAAGAAAAATGAATGGAAGGGAGTACACTTAAAGTTAAGTTTAAAAAAAATGAATAATTAAATTTTAAAATCTCTTATGGAGGCTGAAATTGCACGCATTGAAAAAATAGGTTATTTATCTTTTAAAGTCAAGGAATGAAGTCACCAAAAAATCAATTAGTTCTCACTCAAAATGGAAAAGGCAGTGGAGAACATTTATAAGTAAATAAATGTTCCTCAACTTGAATAATAATGGAGGAAATGTATTGATAACCATCAATAACCATTATTTTTAAAAACTGGAAAAATACATCGTTTTTCGTGAAGAAAAAAAAAAAAGTTTGGTCATGGTTACAGGAGGAATAACTTTTTCCAAGACTTATAAAATAAGTGAAGATTTGTAAGTCAGGCGTGTATTTTCTTTCTTTGTTCATAGCTTAATTTCAGAATTTCCTGTATATGAATGGTTATACTGTAGGAAGTCTAGAAATACATTTCTTCAATATTTTAACTACATGGTTCCTGGCAAATATTTGATTTATTCAGTGTAGCTTTGGAAGAGATATACTGAGCCTTGTTCCCACACGTAAAAATATGGACGTGAATAATTATTTCAGGGTACTGAGAGAATTAACAATAAAACTGTTAGCACTTTGTTGAACACCTAAGGAATGCCTACTAAATACCCACTGAATGCATGGATTATTAGTCTTCTATGGAGTTATGCAAACCCTGTATCAACCTGCATTCAAAGGAAAGATCGAGCTTTTAAAATTTTGATCTTGTTATCAGAGTCAATTTTCAGTTGTAAAAAAGTCCTTTTTAAAATTGTGTTTTTTCTTTCATTGTATACTGAAAATTTTGAAAAGGGCATTAAAAGATTGTCAGGTTCCTCCTTTATTCCCTGGCTACTCATGAAGAGCTGCTATGCATTAGGCCCTTTCTTGCCTCTGAATGAAGCAGGGAAAGACGTTCCAGTGTATCTCACAGAGGTGACCTTCCTGCCCATGTGTAGGCATATTTAGTATAAACACACATAGACTTTTCTTGGAATTATCTTTATAATTTTATGTCTACCTTTATAATTAGGTTATCGTTTATCACATAACATCAATAGGAAACTTTATACCATATTGATGACATAAACATTCTTAGCTTGCTTCATAATATACCTTACTAGTTGTTTATTTTCTGTAGCCTCAGAGATTTCTTTCTGCATTTTATCTTACACCTTGCTTCCCAATTTCTGCAGAATCAAAATGTCTTAGATGTAATGTGCTGGGCAAAACAATACAGCTAGAAATAAAATCAAAAGTGTAATTCTCACAAAGGCAAGTCATACGAAACAGAAGGAGAATAAATGGCATGCTAGCAATTTTTGAAATAATTTTCCCTCTTCAATTAATCAGACACGCAATTGGCTTGAAAAAAATATGTATCATCTAAGACAAGTCATCCGTCTTGGCTGGCACTTAAAGTAGATGGGCCATTCTTTACCTTTTAGCACTTCTACTATATAAACCTAAAAGTACAAAATGGAATTCTAGACACACAAGGTTAAAGAAAAGCAGAGTCAGGTTTCATCTTCTGCAATAATGTTAAATGGTCAAGGTGAGGAACAAAAAGTAATATCCATGTCTTGTGAAGTATACAAGAAATGTGAAGCGGGATGTCAAGAATGATGAATATAACAGAAATCCTCTCATAGAAAGAACTTTGTCTACACAGCACTTTCAACAAATAAATCACATGTTCTTTTCTGCTCTTAGATCAAGCAGTGAGTCAATAATTTGCAGCAAGGGTTAATTTGACCCTTCGAGTTGATGTGACCACATATTTGGCTGAATTTGGGTTGTTTGAAAATAAAGGGATTTTTGAATCAGTTCGAACGAAGCCATTGTTTATATATAGTTTGGATTTGGTGATACTGACACATTTGAGATGTAGGCAGTTTATACTGGAGGCTCTACCTTCCTGTCCCTGTGAGTTAGAAAGTCCCTCGGTGACTCATGAGACATTAAAGAAAAAAAATTCCCACTTTTTTTAATCACCAGGTGGGCCTTCAGGGAGCACCTGGAAGTTGAACAAGCATGGCAAGGAAGAGGCCTCCTACTCGTCCTTGAGGTTATCATTCAATGCACGATGTCAATGAGACACCAATGAAGCTTCTAGACCAGGAACGAAGAATGAAGAAGAGGTACAGAGAACACTGCACATTAAAGACAAAGACTCTCTGGTTTTGATTATAACACTTTGTTCTACATTCCAGATACATGTCCTTCCTTCCAGATACACTTTGTTCTACCTTCCAGATATTTCTGCCTTTGGGACCCACGACACATCCCTACAACCTAATGATAATATTTTCCTTTTGCCATAAATCTGGTTGTTTTGACCTACAACCCAAAGAATGCTAAATAATATTCAGTTTCATTAATATTCCACTAGGTGTTCTGATATTATTTTTGTCAAATTAACTCAGAAAAAGGCTTACATTTGATAATATTGCCAAATAAAATTGTGCAGAATATAAATATTAATTTAATAATATTTAGAATAAAATATTGTGTATCAAATATACACTATATAAAATAAAAAATAAATTGGTTTTAAATTAATTTGGGTTTGAGATTGTTTATAATGGTATATTCTGACAAACTGTTACCAAGACAATCATTATGAGTGGGTTTCTAGAGAGCCAAACTCAGTTCTTTTTCTAGGACATAGTTCTTCTCTATGTGCAAGCTCTCTGGTTTAGCACATGTTTGAATGTTTAGTTCGAGTGTTGAATGCTCACATTCGACTCATGCAATTAAATGAATCTTGCATGGTGCAGGGAGGGTTATGTGTAAGTGCTACTTAATTATGACTCTCTGGATACCCTTAGATGTAATTTCAGATTTTACTGTAAAATAAGACTATCTCCTTGGAGCCCATGATTAAAATGTTTGATTGTTATGTAAAAGCCAGATTCATTTTCTGGTTCATTGACAACACATGCAGATGTGTCTCCCTGTGTCTCCTATTCAAATCTTATTTGTCTTGATTTAAGGATGGGAAGAAGTAACAAAAATCTTACTGCTTAATAGAGAAGTGAAAAATATCTAAGGTAAATATGATCCATTTTTTAAATTATATATGCCTGTAGATGTACAGTTATAGTATTAATGCTGAATGCATTTTATATACACATAGTTTACCAGGTGCACCTTCAAAATAATGTCATCATAATTTACCTGCAGAAAAATGAATCTTCATACCTACATCTCCATCTGCATCTCTTTTCTATGCTATTTATATTATTACACTTAGGAATGCAGGATGTGATTTGGGACAAAAGAAGGATAATAAGTTAATGACAAATCTGAATGAGGTGCTGTTTTGTGCATAATTTGTGTTTTTGACATGTTGCTGCGGTATACAGACAGGAGCTGTTTAGAGAAAGGCTTGCTGTTTGATGTCATCTTCTGGCCTGAAATTGTCACGGGTTAAAGTAAAGATCTATCATAACCCTGAGTATTAGAAACCCCCTGCTGTGTTTATGCTAAGTAGTTTGAAAACTATCACGCGTCCATTTATAGCACGAACAGAATCAGTATTTCAAAAATCTGACCACTCTGCTTGCCTTGCTCTGAACAAACAAGCAAGCAAACAAACAATTTCCAACAATGGTCAGAAAATCCTTTCCATCTCATTCCAGGGAACATTTCCAATGCTAAAATGGTAATCTGTGGTAATGTGGATTCTGGAAAGTAAGGGATGGGGTAGGATGCTGGTGATTCCTTTTTCTTCTTTTGGTGGGTAAGGTGGTAGAATATAGAAAGTATATCTAAATGTACAGTTTCCTCAGGATATTCTAGAAAAGAATTTGTTCTCCCTGGAAGAAGAGATTAGGATTCTCAAGAAGAGATTTAAGATTAGGACTTAAAACCAGAAGCAGGGGAAAGAGTTTTCCTGGAGGTATGAAGAGAAATTTCATGTTTTCTAAGGGCACTTGGGTTCCAAACTGCCACCTGTGAAATAGCTATTGGTTAGACTTGACTCTGGGCAGACCTGCTAGATCCTACTGACCCTGAGCACCTGCCGGTAGCTACAATAGTGGACTGAAGTGCTTCCATTCCTGGTGGTGAGGAGGAACCTGCCACTTTTACCTGGAAGAAATGGACCACATATGTAGGCATAATATTTAGCATTAATAAACTTTGAACTTACAATGTCTTTAACTATGTGAAAATATAGGATAATCACAAGTGAGACCCAAATTGATGTTCTACAGCGTCAGAGAGAATAAATAGCACTTAATATGGAATAAGCATAAAAAGGGATGGAAAAATAAAATAAGATGAAACATAGAGAGAGGCAAACCATAAGAGATTCTTTCTAGGAAACAAACTGAGGGTTGCTGGAGGGGAGGGGAGTGGGGCAAGGGGTAATTGGGTGATGGACATTAAGGAGGGTGCTTGATGTGATGAGTACTGGGTGTTATAAGTAACTGATGAATCACTAAATTCTACCTCTGAAACTAATGAAACACTATATGTTAACTAACTTGAATTTAAATTTAAAAATTTAAAAAATAAACATATAAATTTCAAAAAAAAAAGAAAGAAAGAAAAAAAAAAAGGATGGAAAGTAATAGGGATTTGCCAAGAGACTTGTATCACATAGCAGATGTAACAACAGGTCATGGAGGAAGAGGTTCTAGAATGAGAAAGGAATGAAGAAAAGGAAAATCAAATAAGAGATTCATTTTCTCTGAGCCTGGAGATTTAAGGTGGCTATCAAGTCCCACAGAAGATTAATGAAAAATGACACACAACACAGAATACCCTGATACAAATCCTCAATTCAAATAAAAGGGAAAAAAATCCTTAAAATCATTGGGGAAGAAAGAAAAGTTTTCCTAAAAAAGATAGAAAATCTGCACCATGGGACTTCTCATCTACACAACGGTAATTGAAGGACATCCGTGGGTGATGGAAATAAGGTATCTGCTATTCAAAAATGCTATACTGTTATAATTCCAGTTATAACAGCCATTTGTTATAATTGTTATAAGTCCATATTTAAACTAAAAAGAAAGCTAGTATCAAATCCTGGAGAACTTGGAGCTTGTGCTTTCCATGTGTCTTTGGACAACACTAGGGAAAGTACTTTAATTTAGTAGCTATAAAATCAAAACAGAGTTTTTAAAAAATCGAAAAACCTTGTAGGCAAGCATGAATTTTATATTTTTAAGTACACATTTTATCAATAATATAATTAGAACTTTTCCTATAAGTATTATTTAAAAGTTATTGAACTAGAGGAGTTACACTCTTAGTAAATACTTAATAGTTCAGACTTTTAAGTAGGTGAGAGAAAAGATTAGACAGGTGGATAGGTAGATAGGTAATTAGGCAGGTGGGTAGGTAGATATTCAGCTAGCTAAGCTAGATCAATTAGAGCTAAATGTAAAAATAGAGCAAGGACTAAGAGATACGAATTTCTCATCCAGGTGGTGGTTGAGGGGGAGGTTTAGGTAAGCAAGCTGTCCTCAGAGGATGCAGTCACAGGCACAAGCTATTTTGTACATGGAGGCCATGATGGCCTTAAGGTTCACTTGGCTTGACTAACTTTACACAAGTTTCTTTCTGATTAGAGGCCCCCTTGACTCCCATTTCTTAGAGCATTTACTTTATAGGTTATAAATATGTGTTATATCGACATCATGGATAAGTGCTATTAGCTAAACTAGGATCATCGAATATGATTTTGGTTTAGATCATGAATATTTTCTAAGGTGAAACTATTTTCAACTTGTGATAGATACTTGCCAAATCAGAGGTTTTATTTTGTAGTTTTTTATAACTTCCTGTAGTGAATAAGCTCCAAAGTAGTAAAAAAAAAAAGTATTGAAACTACTAAATACGAAGTATTTCTAAACAAACTATTGGATAGACATTAGCTCGTTGTAATTAATTTGACTTCTATATTTTCAAGTATACATTATTTATTTTAGAGAAATTGAGTCTTTATTAATAGAGAAAATTAAGTTGTGCTAATCCGTTTGAAGAGTATAGTTCTGACTTAAGAGCTTTCAAATGATTTCAGAAAACTGTTCTCAGTAAACATTTTTTTTAAGATTTATTTATTTTTCGAGAGGAAGAGTGCTCATGGAGGGTAGGGCAGAGGGAGAGCATCTTCCCACGAAGCGGGGAGCCCAACGCCGGATCTCACAATCCATCAGATCATGACCTGAACTGAAATCAAGAGTCAGACACTCAGCTTACTGAGTCACCCAGGCACCCCCATCAGTGAACATAATAAGCAATAAGGTTTTGCCACCTTGTTCAACAGACAAATAAATATTAAAGGCAAGGCAGCAGGGCTTCCCTCTTATGCATAATACTATGAAAGAGAACAGAGAGTTTTATGAAAGCATACAAAATGTCAATACTGCCTTTTGAAAAGCGAATGATTATTCCATATACTTTTGTTTTAACTAGAAAGTGACATATGCCTGTGCATGTATGTGTGTGTGTGTGTGTGTTTCTGAATGAGTTGAATGATACCCATTAGTTAAATTATGTGAAGCTTTTAAAAGAAGATGTGTACTTACACTGATATCTGATAAGAGTACAATAACGATTCAGTACATTATATGCATTCCTTCCACACTCCTAGATTTGATCTAAGGTAATCAATAACATACAGAGTGAAAAAGTGCTTCCTTACTATCTTGCAGCTGCTTCTAAACCTGACTTATGACACACAAATTGTATTCGCATTCATAATTTGCCTTTAATTAAATGGGATTAAAATATTTTCCAAACATCATTTTAGATTGCTGGATTGAAGATGAAGATGGGAAGAGACTTTAGCATGGAGATAACAGACTGTTGATTTTAAGTTAAATCATTTAATCTCTGTGTAATTCCTGTTTCTTATCTTCAAATTTGAAATAAATCTTTTATTTAAACATAGATGGGAGATGTTGATTTTAAACAATGAAATTATCCCCTGGTTGTTGGTTGTAAAAAAGAGAAAACTAAAACCATGTTATTTGGTGTTCAACAGCTTATGGCAACACTTCCATTATATCGGTTTACCTAGTTTTATCACTTTTTGTAAAAATAGTGGTATAAAATTCATTGAATATTGATTCATTCATATTTAAAATATTCTAAAATATTATTTAATGTAAGACTAAGATTAGAATCTTTTCTTGCAGAATGAACTTTTATTGATTAGAAATTATGAACAAAATTAAATAACTTCATGTTTTTTTACAGAACAATTGCACCTTTTCTGAGCCCTGACCTTGTCAGCAGTAAAAGGTGGGATACCTGTTCCATGGTAAGGCTCTTAGACTTATGGAGAGCTGAACCAGAGAATTTATGGAAGAAATATACCATTCCTAGAACAAGGGTTTCATAGGATAGAGAACTTTTAATGCAATAAGGATGTTTTTGCATCTGTTCCCCAGTTTTCTAAGAATCAATTCCATTTAGTTATTTCCTTCAATTCAGGTTATCAGGTTCAGGAGACAAATTTAAACCAACCAAATTTGGGGAACCTGGGTGGCTCAGTCAGTTAAGCATCTACCTTCAGCTCAGGTCATAATCCCAGTGTCCTGGGATCAAGCCCCACATTGGGCTCCCTGCTCAGTTGTGAGCCTGCTTCTGTCTTTCTCTCTGTTGTTCCCCCTGCTTGTGTCCTAGCACACACTCCTCTCTCTCTCTCTCTCTCTCTAATAAATAAAATCTTAAAAAAAATAAAAATAAAACAAATTCAAAATTTATATATATATATATATATTATATGTTTATATAGTTCATGTTTTAATATGTATATGTATAAGTTTAAAATGTATATATATATTTTGTATATATAACAAAACTTTATTAATTTTTATTTAGTTACTGTTTTTTTCTAAAAACCTATTCCTATTTTGTTAACTTTCATATATACTCTCTGAAGGTCTGAAGGTAGGGATCTTGTCAATGTTTTTTTTTTTTTTTCCAGTGCTCTCTAGAGCCTAGAACCTAAGTTCATGACATCCCAAAGTGCTTAATATATATTTGTTTACTATATGAATGAATTAAGAGTTTAATGTGTAAAGGAGAATATCTTTGTTTTAACCAGCAATAAAGGATTATCACTTCAGTTCTCAGATCACTTCTTTCTTTAGGAATAGTCTAATAAACCATTTCTTTGTAAATCACTATGCATATAATTAACAGTGGGCCATTTAGTTAATATGACATCTGTTCTACTTGCACTCTTCTCCCCTAGCTATTTAGAATTTCCCCTAATTTTATGATATTTCTGGTTCGAGCAGACATCATATAGCAGAATTTTAAAATAATTCAGCGCAAGTATTTGATATTTTATTTTCTGGAAAAATCACTAAATTGCAGAGTTCAATATTTCAAAGGAAAAAGACAGGAAACTTCCCTCATTTGTTTGGAGGGGGCACCAATAAATTTGGAAGTCACTGTGTTATATATTTAATTAAAAAGTAATAACTAGTAAAAAGGGCACAAAATCTGTATTAGGACTTTGGTATAGTACACATCAAATTCATTTGGTTAGTATGTGTTTCAAAAAGAAAAAATGGAAAATACTATTAAATACAACTTTTGTTGTACTGTTTTTAATTTTTTAAAAAATTATAAGAAAACTCTGTGCCACAGGTTGCGCTCAAACTCATGGCCTCAAGATCAAGAGTCACATGTTCTACCGATTGAGCCAGCCAGGCCAACAGTACTGTTTTTAATAGAAATAACTTTGATAGTGTAAAATTACTTTAATATACATTTGATATTTTCTTTCTCAGAACTAAGAATGTCCTAATTGTACTGGCAACACTGATTGACTGATTGATTAATTAATTTTAAGTCATCACACACTTCTCAGATTAGAGCACATTATCATTTGTCCTTGAAATGTGTTCCTTTATTCACTTTTTTCTTTTATCTCTTTTTATTTTCTGTCCCTTTCTCCAGTCATTGGTAAACATCCTCATTTATTTTAAACTAAGTTTTGTTTGTAGAGAATTTTTCAAAATCCATTTTAACCATGTTTTAAAATTTACATACATAAAGGTTACATATTTACAGATCTGTTTATATATAATTGTATACATATGTATGTATGCCATGGATGTATACATACACACACACACACACACACACATATAATTATCTTACTTTTTCAGTAAACCCAATGTATTTATATATATATACATATATACAAATGTATGTATACACATATATACACGTCATACATATATTACTTTCTTATGTTTTTATAACGAGCCTTTTTTGAAGTTCTATCCTATGTTTCTTTTTTTTTTTTTAAGATTGTATTTATTTATTTGAGAGAGTGAGAGCACATGAGCAGGGACAGGGGCAGAGGGAGAAAGAGAAGACTCCCTGCTGAGTGGGGTACCCGATGCAGGGCTCAATCCCAGGACCCCAGGATCATGACCCCAGTCAAAGGCAGACACTTAACTGACTAAGCCACCCAGGCACCTCTTCTATCCATGTTTCTATATACACATCAATGGATACATCTGATCTATATACTCATCAATGGATACAACTGATCCATACTGTTGCAAAATGCTCCATAAAATGTGGCTCCCACATTTGGTCTATTTACTCTTCTTACAATGATGGATTTGGGAGCTGGAAGCTTTGAATTAATTTTTAAATCCAAACAATTTTATCTCCAAATATTTATTTTCATTTATTTTTTTCTCCAAATATTGACCTAAATTCCACAGAGTACATATAGCTTTTATTTTATTTAAAGATTTTATTTATTTATTTGACAGAGCACAAGAGCGAGAGGGATTAAGAGAACGAGTGGGGGGAGAGGCAGACGGAGAAGCAGACTCCCTGCAGAGCAGGGAGCCTGACATGGGGCTTGATCCCAGGACCTGGGATCATGACCTGAGACGAAGGCAGATGCTGAACTAACTGAGCCACCCAGGCGTCCTACATACAGCTTTTAAATATAACATATATCCTCTTAAGAATTTGTTAAGTATTCACTATTCTCATTCTTACCATCGGTTGGTTACAATAGTGATGACAAAGAGATATTACTATCTCTCGGTTGCCAACACTAATGCCCAAAGGTGGCAAGAATGCTAAAGAATAGAATAAAACAGAAAGCAGTTTATTCAATTATTGGTCAGATTTTAAATATTCCAAGATTTTTTTTCCCAATAATTCAATGTGTAGTTCTTCCATGTCAACAAATAAAATATTTGATTAACACTCCCTACTGGTTTTATATAATTTATGTTTTATTTTTTTGGAAAAAACTAATAATTATTTTTTCATTTATGAATTTAGCAACAAAAAGTCTTATGGCCTCCTATGACCCAGATACTGTCTTTGAGGGTAGGGATATGGCAGTGAATAAAATAAAAAAGAAGCCTTAAGTAGGCTGGTCAGGAAAAGATTCATTTAGAATGTGAGATTTAAAGATTTATAGAAGGCAAGGAATTGAATCGCACCTATATCTGTGGGGAGAACATTCCAGGAAAAGGAAGGAGGAAGTGTAAGTCCTAGAATCAGAAGCATGGTTAGATGTTTGCATAAGATGGGGAGTCAGTCAATGATTTGTTGCAAAGAGGTAAGGTATGACTTAGAAATCTTTTGGAGTACTTCAGCTACTTCTGAACAAATTTGTAAAAAATATAAAATCCAGCTATTAAAAAACACATTTAAATGTTGTTTAAATAGTTACATAAGAAGTAAAATAGTGTATGTAGTGATCCAAAGGGGCACCTGTACCCCAATGTTTATAGCAGCAATGTCCACAATAGCCGCACTGTGCAAAGAGCCCAGATGTCCACTGACAGATGACTAGATAAGGGATAGGTGGTATATACACACAATGGAATACTACTCAGTTACCAAAAGGATGAATTTTTACCGTTTACATCAAAGTGCGTGGAACTGATGTTGAATGAAATAAGTTAATCAGAAAAAAGACAATTATCATGTTTTCACTCATATATGGAATATAAGAAATAGAGCAGAGGGATCATAGGGGAAGGGAGGGAAAACTGAATGGGAAATCAAAGAGGGAGACAAACCATGAGAGACTCTTAACTCTAGGAAACAAAGTGAGGGTTGCTGGAGGGGAGGTGGATGGGGGAATGGGTAACTGGGTGACAGGCATTAAGAAGGCACGTGATGTGATGAACACTGGGTGTGATATGCAACTGATGAATTACTGAACACAACATCTGAAACTAATGATGTACTATATGTTGTCTAATTAAATTTTAAAAAAAGAGTAGAATAGTGTAATACAAAGAGCTTCTTTAACAGACCTTGAACATGTGGGAATATTCCCATGTTTAACACTAACTGGTACTATGAACCTGAAAAAGTTACTAGGTCTCTTCGTCTCAGCTTCCTATTGGCTGAGAGAGATCGCCAGGTGGGACTTCTAATGCTTTTTTCCATTCAGGTCTAAATTTCTAGGACTCTGAGATCTGAGTCAAACCCCTAAGCCCTGTTGTTCAAGTTATTAGGCAGAGAAATCAGTAGTTGTGTTTTATTCACTTTGTCAAACTGTCTCTTGTTGTTTGGGAGAAAGGCATTTTTCTTTTCTTCTTTTTTTACTAGAGTAGGAAACAATTTTAGTTTGGTGAAAGGAGATAGTATAGTAATAACCTGAGGTTCATTTTTATTCTTTTTCCTATTCTTTTGCAAATTCATACATTTACTAGAAAATAACTCCCAAGCAGATTAGCTAGACTTTCAGCTGACTTTCACTAAAATACATAGGTACGAAGGACGGTAATAGTTTGAGAGGTTATAATGCTACATTTTAAAATCCACATATATTCATTTAAGACAAAGTAGACAGGATTCACTTTTTTTTTTATAAGTTGGAATGGTAGTAGGAGTGAACAGAAACTGAAGAGAATGACATTTGGATGAAAACGAAGTTACTTCGCACAAAAATAGCATTGTCTAAAAGGTACATCTATTTGCATTAAAGATGTGGACAGCCAGAAGCCACAAAGTAAAAGTGTGGGTGCCATTGGGTCTGTGGTGTGCACTTTGGCTATGTAAGAGCTACAGCTATGACAACAACATTTATTAAAAACCCGCAATATGTATACACTGGTTCCTCTTCTCTGTGTGAAACTTCCAACTGGTTCCTCTCGACTTTTTAAATTATGCTCTAATATTAGCCAAGCAAAGTGGATGTTTCTTCCATCTGTGATTCCAAATTAAATTTCCCCTTAAGTCCATACCTTCCAAAGGTCAAAATCATGAACTACTCTGAGAATTCCCTACCACGTTATTACAGCTGTCACTTTCAGAGAATTGATTACCAGCCCTATGTTACTCCAGATTTCAATTGAAAATTGTGAATTGCAACAATTTTGAAGCCATACATTTTTAACTTTCTGCAATAAAAAACAATTCTCAGTCTAACATATTTCACCATAATGTTGTGAAATGTTATGAAACATTTCTCAAATGCACGAAGGTGGCCATTAGGATTCTGATTTTTGTATTTTGTATGTGTAATGCTGTTTCCAAACAGAATCCATAATAGTTATGTACAAAACTCATTCATCTTTTAAACATGTTTAATATTGTGCTGATGTATAGAACTGAAGCAGAAAACTAATAGCATTCTTGACTTTTATCAATTTTCCTTGAAAGTTATTTTCAAAGGTAAACAATTTATAGACATATATATATACACACATAGACATACACCTTCAATTAAATAATATTTATATAACACCTTTTAAATGAATCAATAATAAAAAATGATTATTTGGGATAGGATAAATAGTATTTTGACATCATTAACTATGGCCATAAAATGATATCTAAAGTTAATTTCATTTACCATAGTAGAAACTTTAAAAATTTTGTCTTTAAAAAATTGTTTGGATTTCACAAATTTTGCCTTTTATTTCAGAGACTAGTTTCAATATTTTTATTGAGCAAGATTTTCTACCAAGGACTATTTAAATTCTACACATGATTCTTAAAAAACTGTTAGGTGCTAGAATATTGTGGCTATTATGACACATAAAAATATTGTCCTTGTCCTCAAGAGACTATCAAGAGAAAAAAAAACCATCCATTTATTCAACAAACAGTTTTCAAGGACACCCTATGCACCTGGAACCGGTTATAATGCCATGCCCAGAACTCATTTAGTTCTTTTTGATGACAAGGATAATAAGAAGCATTTACTTTCATCAAATATGTAGTGTGGATGCATAAACAAAAGTGACTAAAGCACCAGGGGAAGAAAGAATCATTAAACGATGACAAAGAAAATCACTTTCTACAAAATAGCTAACTAAATTTTAGCTAGTGACAAAAAACGGTACAAAATATGGAAGAACATAAAGATGTCAATAACTCATCTAATTCTATAATAACGGGGTTTATTAACTACTGAAACATGTTTCACTCACTTTATGCAAGCATATGTGTTAAAATAATTTATTCAAATGAAGTAACTGAATTCATCAAATATAAGATATTATTATCTTGTCAATTTCAGATAGTATACATGATTGCAGTTGAATGTGAAAAAAGGGAATTCGATTTAAACGGTCACGAAAAAAATGAGTAAAGCAAGAGTAAAAAGAAAGTAACAAAGAAATGTGCAGTACTTTTTAGACTGTATAAGTACAGGGGAAAATACATGCACACACACACACACACACACACACACACCCCACATATACACAGAGGCATAGGAAAATTAGTCCATATGTCAAGAAATTAGAAATATTTAAACCAGATATTGCATAATGGGGTTTATATAAGTTGGTGATCAAGTATACATAGGGTATGCTAAAAAAAAAAAATATGCTGTCATCAAGGAATCCTCCAAGAAGGCCATCCTGGGATATTGGGAAAATGTTCAATTAACATAGATTGAGTGTTGAATTTAAGTTGCTTAGAGGGACTCTAGATGGAAAGGTCAAGGAAGTAGTTGGGAATGCAATTCTCACTTTAGGAGAGTCTAAAAAGTTTCATAGAAGGTCAAATATTGGAATATATGAAATCCGCAAAGGAGGATAGGTTATAAAAGAGTAAAAAAGTTGTCATGACACAGGTTTTTTAATAATATGCTTAACAGAGAAAAGCAAATCAAAAAAAGTGACTTTGGAAATAAGAGTAAAATGAACACTTTATTACTAACACGGAAAAGAGGAGAACCTTTTAAGAAGAAGAAATTATCAATCAATGGCAAACACTCTAGAAATGTCAAACTATTTAAGGACCACACACACAACTTTCTTTCTCTTTCTCTCTGAGACTGTCAATCTTCTTAGAATAAATTTAAACATTGGGATGAAGGCTAATCTGGATCATAAATGTTAAAATCTGAGTGTGGTTGAGGTTTTGGAGACAAGAAGTGTATACAGCTTTTGCCAGTATTTGAGAAGGAAAGAAGAGAAAGAAAGCTAGAGATTTTTTTTTAAGTAGATAAAAATATTTTAACGCAAAATATTTTGAATTAGATACAGGAAGACAGTTTGATTTAAGTGTCATAATTGACAGGAAGACAACTCATTGAAAAAGGAACATCTCAAATGTATGAGAAAACATGTTTTTCTTAAAGGTCAGACTCTTTGGAGTGATTTAAAAAAAAAAAACAAATGGCTCTTGTCTATATAATGCAAACCTATTATTATTTCAGTATAAAAAGTCATTTCACTGAAAATTTCTGTTACTTAACTTTATTATGTCAAAATTAAATAACTACTTTTATTCACATTAATTTAATGACTCATGAAGGTACAATCATTGGACACTTGACAGTGTTTACGTCAGTAAAATATTTACTTTAAAATCTCGAAAATTAAACTGGGAATAGAACATATTTCTATCTAGAAAGTGATGTGTAGAGAATTAATGGAAGAAATCTGAATAAATATACACTATAGAGATAAAATTTTCATTACCAATGTCATGGTTTCTACATTATAAAGTCAGCAGTAACAAAAACAAAAGCCAGTATGAATTCACAAAAGCAATGAAATTTATCATCACTAATATCTTCGTTATCCAAGCACTCCAGAATCATGGATATTTGAAAAGGATTTGTGCCACAGAAACCAGTACATGACTGATGATCTTATGTGCCTAGACAGTACTTTAGAAAATGACGTTTCGATTATGTTCAACCATGTTAGTAGAGAACACTGAGGTTGAAGTGTGCTGTCCCACCAAAGCCTCATAGTAAACTACGAACACCCCTGCATCTCCCGCACTGTGGATCAGGGATCATGCTGCCATCGTGTTGATGACATCAGTTCACAAACTAGTATAGTTTAAGACCATTTTAATTTTTAAATGACAAATGCTATATTTTTTCCAAAATAGATTTTAATATTCATTTCATAACACTCCCAGAAGCATTCAAACCACTATTTCCTTCTGGGAATAATAATTTGGTTCATACATTCGAAATATTTAATAAAAAGTTTGTGACAGGTCACATGCTACCCAGCATAGTGATAGACTAAATTATTAAATAATCTAGAAGTACTCTAGGTAAGGTGGCCAGAGGACTTATTAAGCAAGCCAGGAGACTTTGGAGAATTAAAGGGATGCTATAAATGATTGTGTAGGAACAACAGGCAGGAACCAGGACTATTCTACACAAACTAAGACACACAGTCTCCGTTATTACAGATCATGTTCATTCAAATATCTTTGCCTGTTTTACTAGATATAAGAGGGCATAGCATTCTTTACATTAATTCTTCCTGTCAAATATTTAACTACTCGGTGTCATTTATAATAGGAGCAATCTCTCCGTATCACCTAAAGACAAAGCACGTGCACACACACGTGTGTGTGTGTGTGTGTGTGTATGAATGCCCACATAGTCATTTTCATTTGATTATTAGTAGCAGATGCCTCTCATCTGATGCACTCTGAAGTCTAACTGCAAAGTCATACACGTATATATTATTTATTTGGCACAAATCCAACAGTATTAACTAATGAAATGTGAACTCAAAAAGGCATAGAAGGGCTAAATAGAAAATAAAGCAGCCTGACGATGCCATTCAGCATTCAAATACACATGTAGGAGATATGAAGGTGAAGAAATAAACTTTCTTGTATCTCTTCCTGTGTTTATAGATGATATGATGTGAATAATCACTAACAGTTCTCATTTAAATGTACAAGTTACCCTTGGGCATCAATTATAACTAACTGAGGACATAAGCAACAGCTAAAAGCTGACAAATGTGTGTGTAGAAAGCCCCTTAAAACATAATCACTTTCCCATCAAAGAAGAAGCAAGGATATCATAACCAGGCAATTGGGACACCTTGTCAGTTAGGTATAAATTGGGCAATAAGGAAAATAGCTTGACATAAGGGATGGCACATCCTGAGAGAGGTGCTCAGGGAATGGAATCCTGACTTCAGTTTGGACTTGTCTGCTGTAAGCCATCAACAACATTAGAGGATGCCAAGTCGCACAGCAGAAGTAATTCAGAAATATTCAAAGAGACAATGAAAAGATTTCTAAAATCTTCTTATGGTAAGCAGAATATGTTTTTTGTTGTTTTTAACTAGAATCTTGGAAAAATAGGCTATGAAACATACCTACGACATATAAAACATGTGAAAGATATTTTGGATTTGTTTTAAAAAAAAGTTCCCAAGTACCAATTTCCACTCACCCTTTATTCTTGGGCTATAGCCCTGAATATCCTTCCCTGTGCAGGAGGTCTTCATCTCGTTCACCCACTGTTCCCCCGAATACAATACTCTAAAACTGAACGTACTACTTTTTACCACTTTTCCCTTTGGTATTTCCAATTTTGATAATGAAGCCTCCATTCGGGTGCGTGGGCATTATCACAGGCTGGGTTCTCCAAGAGCAGACACTGAGATGGTGTTTGAGGTGAGATCCTTTGGGTTTTTTGTTTGTTTGTTTTTGTTTCTTAAGGATTGTCTATCAAAGGGAGGGAGGAAGCAGTATTGAGCAGAGGTAGAAGTTGGAGTGCCATGGGGATGATGAAGACTTAGGCAAAGCTCTGGATGTGGAGTGACTCATCAAATGGTCCTTAGCTGGCTTCTAATACCTGGGCCTTTCATGCGCCATTTGATCGCTCACTGGCTGCAGGCTGCGCTTGGGAAGAGAGTGATATCAGGACCAGCGTGTCTGTGCAGCGAGCGCAGCCTGAAAAGGGAAATCTGAGGACTCTGGGGGCCTATCACCTGTCTACCATATTCCACATTTCACTCCCATATACGAGCATTCACTCACTAGTTCTAATAAATGTTGACTTCAATTTTTTTCTATCTGCTACATATTTTATAGCTTTGCTGCTACTGTCTTGTTTTTTTTTTTTAAGATTTTATTTATTTATTTGAGAGCAAGAGACAGAGATAGTGACCTAGAGCACAAGCAGGGAGGAGAGGGAGAAGCAGGCTGCCCGCTGAGCAGGGAGCCCGACGTGGGGCTTGATCCCAGGACCCCAAGATCATGACCTGAGCAGAAGGCAGACGTTTAACTGACTGAGCCACCCAGGCGCCCCTGCTGCTACTGTCTTAATCTTGGTTATCTTTTCTTTTTTCTTAGTATTTGTGCCAATTTCCTGCTCCGTTTTATGCCCAGGCAGCCTGAATGGTCCTCTTTCATGAGACCTCCCTTGCCTTCCAGATGGATCCACACGGGCAGTGGCTAACTTCTTTACACACCCATTTACCTCTACACTCTCCTACTGAATCACAATAATTCTGTCTCTGTGCCATGATCTTCACTGTCTTTATTCTCTTTCATAGGCTCTTTCCCTTACCCCTTGCATACCAGCCTGGTAAATGTTCACCTTATAAGAACACTGCCCACCAGCAGTAGTTCATCCTTTTCTTCTTTGAACTGGCTCCATAGGAAGCAAAAACTCTGGCACATGTTAGCTTGTCTCTTTAGAAATATTAGTGTAACATCTGTATGAACATTTCCTGGTGAAGTGCCTTGTACACGCAGGCACTGACAGTACGTTTTGTCTTGAGATTTAAGAAACAAAATGGGGGGTTGGGGAGAGAGGGTGGGAAGGAGGAAGTTGGGGAAAATCAGCTGGTTAAAAATGAGATGTTTTAAGTCACATAAGTATTTTAAATAACCTACTTGCCAAACAGTCATCTGTGTGACATCAAGAAAGTTACTTTACTCTTTGAGTTTTATTTACCTAATTGGCAAAATATTGCCGATAACCCATCATAGAGATTAAATAGCGAGTGAAGTCACTTAAGTTTCTGGCAAAGTAATTAGCCTGTTTTTAACAAGTTATTTCAAAATATGTGTGAAAATCAAGTACCTCAGTGCTTCATAAGATAATGTGTTAAATATTAAGGATAAAATGATGAGAAAAAAATTAAATGTACCGTGTCCCTGCACTAAAAATCTTACAGTTTTAAAATCTTAGCCATGCTTTTTTTAATTGCTTGATTAAAAAAAATACAGAATATCACTCTTCAATGTAAAGTTCCATGGGTGTTCCATTAAGATGCTATTTCCACTCAAGTATATTTAGTTATAGGCTAATATGAACATTATTTCTGAGTAAAACTAAGTTGCTTTTTAGAGTGGATCTGGAATCCTTGCTCACCACAGTTCTACGGGTGAAGCTGATTCAAAATAATTTTCTAAAGAGAATTTGCGTCCTGAATGTAGACATGCCCACAGCTCACCCTGATGGCTTTATTGAGATTTTAAGCCTCCATAAAAGGATTATAACCCTAACCCCACCTTGACTATTCCTAAGGAACATGGCTCTCAATTCTCATGGCTACATAGAAGAGCTGTATTTCTGGCATTTGCCAGGAGTAAAATCTCAAATCAATGTCAGCCAAGATTCACTGTTAAGAATTGCGATGCTAACTGATTTTCAAGGACACAGTCTAGCCTGTCTTTATAATTGGTTTTGCTAAGTTGTGATTGTGGGGTGTTGCCTTAGGTAACTCATTCTAAGTCCCTTTAGAGGACACTGGAGTGAGCTGATTGGAAAAATCTGGATGCCCTGAGTGCAGAGAGTTTTATCTGTTTCTTTTTTGATGCATCCCAAGCATGTAGTATTCATGTTGGACACACGGTAGGCTGAATAAATATTTGTGGATGCATGATTCCACTTTACTACAGTGCCTTCATCAAGAATATTATTTTCTAATTATTACACCAAGAAGTATCATATTTTCCCCGGACAATTTGTTTATTTTTACATCAAGGCCATTTAAGACTGTGATGAAAAAAATAGTTCTCCCTCATCAATTTTCAAAAGCTTGGTATCAAATTCTGTTCCAACTCAGGTAACTGATATGGGTCACTACGATGTGCAGTTTCAGCTCAATTCCCAGCTATACTTTGTAATGAATGTTAAATTTCTATAATCTTTTCTTGCTTTTATTTTAGATTCTTTGGAAGTCATCTGAGATTCTTTCTGGAATAAGCAATATGCATGGAAAGAAGGAGATGTTGCCTAAATTTCCTTTCTAGTCCAAGATTAAGCTGCACTTCTTATTATTAATGGGTGTTTTAGATAGAAAAGTGTTACCGTAAAGGGTCCAGGATCACGGACATTTCCTCAAAGGTCTTGACCTACTTTCACCCTTATCCCCATCTCTACTCCACTCCTAAAAAAGATAAATTATTTTAACCAATTATCATTGGAATGTTGCCACTTGTATGAAGCAGCAGTTATGTTATTTTTAATAAAAATATATCCTTAAGTATGGGTATGAGATTTCTTTTGAGAAAAACAGTATTGTTCTAAAAGCAGATTATGGTAATGGTTGCACAGCTCATAAATATACTACACTGTCATTTGTATAGATTATATTTCAGCAAAGCCTTTTTTCTTTTGCTTTAAAAATATATATACATACATATATATGTATATATACATATATATACACATACATATATATATACATATATATATATACATACATATATACATATATATATACATACATATATATAATATATACATACATATATATATATATATATTTGTATTAGTTTCCTATGGCTGTCATAACAAATCACAAACCTACCAGCTTCAAGCAATGCAGATTTATTCTTTAACTGTTCTGGAGGTCAGAAGTCTGAAAGCAGTTTCACTGGGCTACAGTCAGCATATTCATAAGGATGATTCCTTCTGGAGACTCTGAGAGGAGAATCCCTTTCCTTGCCCTTTTCAGCTTCAAATGGCCACTTTTATTCTTTAGCTTGTGGCCCCATCCTGCATCTTCAAAGTGCATCATCATTCCAATCTCCACATCTGCAGTCACCTTTTCTTCCCAGTCTGACTTCTTGGGACCACCAGATTATCTAGAATCATTGTTCCATATCAAAATCTTTAACTTGACCACATCAAGTGGTTACCTTCCAAATAAGGTAACATCTACAAGCTCTGGGAATTAGGTAAGATATGGACATTTTAGGAAGGTCGTTATTCAGTCTACCACAATGTCTTAAAAGTGCAAATATTCACAACATACAAAAAAAAAAAAAAACCCACACCATTTTGTAAATAAGAGAAAAGCAGATATAGAGAAAGATAATCAATTATACAAAGTGACAGAACAAATTCAGTAAAAGCACAGACGCAAGTCACTTAACAATGTCTGTAGTACCAGCACCATAGCTCACAGGGCTGCATGAAAACACAAAGGTCTCTTCAGCTTACATATGGAAGTTAGCACATAAATATAATATTATATAAAATATAATTCCAGTAACAGCAAGAGTGTTCAAATAATACTCCCTGTTCTCTAACATTGTTGTCTAAGCCTACCAGGTTAGAAGAAGCACAGAATATGTATGTTTCTAAATATCCCAAGAATTTAGAGGATTAACGGAAAAACAACAAAAAAGTATATGCTTAAAAATTATAATATAGAGAGGGGCACCTAGGAGGCTCAGTCGGTTAAGTGGCTGCCTCTTGATTTTGTCTCAGGTCATGATCTCATGGTCCTGGGATCAAACCCCTGTCAGGCTCCATACTCAGCATGGGATCTGCTCCACGTTCTCCCTCCCCCTCTCCTCCTGCCCCTCCCCTGTGCTCACTCACTCTCCCTATCGCTCTCAAATAGGTAAATAAATAAACTCTTTAAAAAATCATAATATATATAGAAAAAGTGAAAAGGAGAAAAAAAAAACAGAGGAAATGGCGGATAAAGGTATGGATATCTTCCAACATTTAAAGTGCAAATGTGGGTAAGGTGTCAGATGCAACTGATGAGCCTCAAACTATAATTTTTGACTTTATAATGCCTTAAGATTGGAGTAGGTCATCAAGGGAGTCTCATTCCAAGTGAGTTCCCCCGGGGACCGACGAGTACTTTGTTAGATAGTTTCTGCCAGTCAACGTTCTTCCAAAGTAAACCACTTCAACAAGCTTTTAATAGAGTGAACCAAATAAAAAGACTATCTTAAATCCTCTGGCTCCCAGGTCTTGCCATTAACAAGAAAACAAACATCAGCAAAACAACCAAGACAAAAATATAATAAATCATGTACAGTGGCTCATCTGACCAAAAGTTTTATCTCTAATTTGATAATGCTCCAGTTTGACATTTTCCTTTCTGGCATGCTGAAATCTCCTTCTATTTCAGGCAAGCCTGTCCCCTAGCATCCATCTAACAGAGAGAAAAAATGGTATCTTGTTATCCATATGACCACCTTGAGGGCACATTGCAGCTTGCAGAGCACATGGTGATACTTATGGTGTCAATAACAATGTCTAAATAACACAAGTTTTAATCGTAGTCATCTTTTATTGACATGGTTGCTCCCTGGGCTCTGTTTAATTTGATCATATTGAAATGTGCTGTCCTGATTTTCATGAATTAGGGCAAAGTCACCCTTACTCGCCATCTGAAGTCTCAGATGTTCCTTCCCACCCAGTAATGAAAATGAAAATTATTTTCCTTGGCAACTCAGATGGTATTCTGGTTAATTATGTGGATGTAATTCTTAGATTATTTGCATATTTTATAGCTAGAAAGCCCTCTACTTTATTGCCAGCTTTCTTTTTTTTCAACTTCCCTAAGATATTCTTTATTTTATGTTATTTTATTGTATTTTAACTTACTAAATTTTCCTGAAATTATTTTTGTAATTAGGCAGGCTCTAATATACATTTAAAATATATATTATAGTTTTTTAATAATTTCACAATATTTACAAGTAGTGTTTATAATCTAAATATATGTCCCCAAAACTTTTATGTTCATAAAGGGCCAACTTATAAAATATAAGCTAAAAATAATAAACACATAAATAATTGGATTAGGTACCTTTTGAAACCTTTCAAGGACGGGTCCCAAACTACACTGAATTTAGAAGTAGATATGTACTGCTTGCCTCAAAAAAAAAAAATGCAGAAATACATTATTGGCAAAAGATTAAATATTGCAGTTAATATAAATAAATTACATGTTTAGAAATTATAAACTGAAATGAATTATTCTGAATGAATATGCTATCAAACTGGATGTTCTTTACAAATATATTGACCAGATTATGGGGGTGAGTATACCCTAAGTGAATGGATATGATGGATTTCTAATTTTTAAGGTAATTTCTTTTTAATGACAGCCTGCACAGCTGCACAGCTGGTCAGTGGTCAGCAGCAGGGACTACAGATGATAATTCTGTAAAAAACCAAAGCTTCTCACATTACGTGTTGTTTCAGTTTCCAGATAATTTAAAAATCCCCTAACATGACTGTAATGTCTGCTATCTGTCATTGACTGAGTACACAGCTTATTGTATGGGCTTAACATACATCATTTCATTTAATAATTTTAATAATCCTAAAGACAGTCATTAGTGGAAACTTTTGGAAGAGTTCATCATCTGCATAATAACCATGGTTAAACCCCAGACAGAATTAGAACTAAAACCCAGGTCTGACGACCTTAGCTTTTATACTGTACTTCTAGAATCTGAAAATAAACAGATTGTGCTGTTGTTCCAATGGAGTCTAACTAGCTTTAGATGATACTGCTTATTTCCTACAGAATAAGAGACAACAGCTCAGGTTTATATCTCCTGGTATCAGCAGAGGTCTGGAGGGCTAACAGTTTCTTAAAGGTGTTAGTAATCACATGTTTGCCTTCCCTAGCTACTCTTGGGAATAAAGAAGACAAAGAAAAAAAGAAGTTACATATGTTACATCTGATTCTGTGTGATGATAACTGACTTTAATAGAACTACACAATCATCTTTAGTGGTCTTTCTCTTAGATTTTAAAGAAACAGATTGGTATTGAAGAAAAAAACGATTCTTGACCGATTTTATAATCTTCTGTTAGCAAGTTCCTTCTGGGCCCTGGACAAGACAGTTCATGTCACTGCTGTAGGTTTCCTAACATATAAAATGACTTCAGATTTTGGAACGTTGAAATCTTAGAGTTATGTCAAGTTTAAAATTAAATGACTTGATCAGATTTCTGATTCCAGAAAGATGGAGTAGATGTATGTTTTCCTATTCCTCCCACTGAGTACATGAACAATGCTGAGCATTATATATAAAATGAACATAGAAGACCCTTGAGAAGTGCAGAGAAAAAGGGCAGATAAACTAGGGACTTCAGATTCCAAGAAATGGCACAGTGATATGTGCTCTAGATTTTCTTTTAACCTTATATTTCCCAGACTGAAGCTGAAGAAGCTGGTGTCCCAGAGACGCCAATGGGGACAGAGAAAGGCCAACAAACACCTATGCTCTCTATCCAAAGTACCATAAAAGAGTCAGTTAAGAGAAAATCTTAGATAAGTACTTGTATATTGCCAAAACAACACAGAAAGATAGGAAGAAAGAACAAGAAAGAAAGAAACAAATGAACTAACTATTGCCTTGTATCGCCCATGCCAGAAGAAGCCAAGTGGGGGTTAAAGAGTTCTACACTTGTCAGGCTATAACGAGATGCCGCAATCATCCTGTCAGAGTTTTGGGTCAGAAATGGTTGGGTAGGGACTGGGATTCATCCTTGCTAATGGTAATGAAGTCAACCTCCACTCCACCCACAACCTCAGTGAAGACCACTGCACTTTTAAAACTGAAAACAGCAACAACAAAAACACAATGGATGGACTCAACAGTAGAATGGAGATGGCAGATGAAAGAATCAGTAAACTGGAATACAGAACAATTGTAACTATGCTATCTAAAAAGCCCAGAGAAAATCAACTAAAAGAATTAATGAATGGAGCCAATGGGGCTATAACAAAATATCTAACATTCATATCACTTGAGTCCCAGAAGAGAGAAGAAAAAAGGTGAGGCTGGAAAGGTGTTTAAAAAAATTTCTTTTCCCTAAATTTGGCAAAGGAAATAAATTACAACAGGCTCACTAAGCTGAATGAACTCCAACATCAACTCAAATAAATCCACCTAAAAACACATCATAGCCAAGCTTTTGAAAAATAAAAGCAAAGACAAAAAATTTCATAATCAAGAGAGAAATGATATCTTACCTGTAAGAAAAAACTGAGATGAATGAAGTAGATTTCTCACCAGAAATCATGGAGGCCAGAAAAATTTTTGAGTACTGACAGAAAAGAACTATCAGCTCAGAATTCTATATCTAGTAAAATAAATCCCAGGAATTACAGAGAAATCAAAATATTTTTTTAATCAAAATATTTTTTGGTGAAGGCAAACTAAGAAAATTTATCACCAATGACCTATCCTCAAAAATGGTTAAAGGAGGATCTTACACTAGAAAAGAAATGATAGAAGCAGGAATCTTTGAACATCGGGAAGGAAAAGCAACAATAGAAAGATAGAAGTATGTGAAAATAAACTACATTTACCTTTTCCTCATTAGTTTTCTAAAGTATCTTTGATGGTTCAAGCAAAAAGTATAACATTGTCTGGAGTAGTTGTAATTACATGGAGAGGACATATTTAAGACAATTATATTATAAATGAAGGGAATTAGAGGGATGTAAAGGAAGGTAAGATTTCTTCATTTAAACTGGTAAAATGTCACACCAGTAGATTGTTATATTATGCATAGATAATGTGATGCTCAGAGTAACCAATAAAAAGCTATATGAAAGACACACTTAAAAACACTATCGATATATCAGAGTAAAATTCTAAAATATATTTGAGTAACCCATAGGAAGACAAGAAAGAATAAAGGACAGAAGAAAAGAAAGAGAACACATGACAAAAATAAAATGGCAGCCCTAACATGTTAATAATATCAATAATTAGGTTAAATGTAAATTATCTAAGTACACTGATTAAAATATAGAGATTGGTATGGTGGATTTTAAAACATGATGTATAGGCTACAAGAAACTAATTTCATATATAATGATTTAGGTTGTTCAAAATTAAAAGGATAGAAAAATACTGCATAAACATTAGTCAAAATAGTAATTACTATATTAATACACCGTAGTGAAGACTTTATAGCAAAGAAAATTACAAAGAAAGAAAGACATTGCATAATGATTAAAGGATCAATCCAACAAGAGCACGGTTACTCTAAATTTGTATGCAACAAAAAAAGAGCTGCAAAAACATGTGAAGCAAAATTTGATAGAGTTAAGAGAGAAATAGATAAATCCGCAATTAATGTCATGATATTCAACATTCTTTTCTCAACAATTGATAGAACATCTGAACAGAATAGAACTCACTACCACCAACCAACAGGATCTAATTGATATGTATAACATGGCAAGAAATATACAGCTGCACATTCTGGTCCATGAAGTTAACCTTACTCAAATTGATATCATATGGAGTGTGTTTTTGGAGAGGAATCAGACTAGAAATCAATAATGAAATAGCATAAAAATCTCCAAACAGGTGGAGGCTAAACAACACACTTCTAAATAATCTATGCGCTAAAAGGGAAGATTCAAGGGAAATAACAAAATATATTGAACTGAGTTGAAATGAAAATGCATTATATTAAGACTTGTTAGAAACAGCTAAAGCTTGCTGTGAAGGAAATGTACAGCACGAAATAAATATATTAGAAGACGAAAATTTTCAAATTGATCATCTAAGCTCTCTCCTCAAAAACTAGAAAGTGTAAAATAAACCCAAGCAGAAGGAAAACAGGCAGAAGAAAAGATATAATGTGAATATGAGCAGACATCAATGAAATTGAAAACAGAATCCATATAGAAATAAATGCAATGGATTCTTTGGTACATTCATTCAAATGATTGGCAAACTTCCAGCAAAACTGACAAAGACAAAAAATAAAGGACACAAATTATCAATATCACAAATGAAACAGGGCATATCATAACAGAACTTGCAGTCATCAGAATATGAGCAAATATTATGAGCAACTCTAAACCCATCCATTTGAAAACCCAGATGAAATGGACCACTTCCTTGAAAAGCACAATTTACCACAACTTATCCAATATGATACTATTTGAATAGCCCTCTAAATTTCTAAGGAAATTGAATGTATAACTAAACACTCTCCCCCAAAAGAAGTTTCCAGGACCAGGTAGTTTCAGTGAAGAAATCTAAAACAATGTTAAAAGAAGTTAGCACTAATTTCCATCTTATTAGGGAACGTAAATTTAAGTAACAGCAGGTTATCACTACATACTCATCAGAATGGGTACAAAGTTACAATTATACAGATGAATAAGACCTAGAGAGCTTCTGTGCAACATAGTGCCTACAGTTAACATAGTTAAGAGTACAGGGTTGTTCACTAAAACACTTGTTCAGAGGGTAGATCTCATGCCAAGTGTTCTTATCAAAAGAAAAAAATGTGGATGGTGGGGCAATGGGAAACAAGAAATCGTTTGGAGGTGATGAATATTTTTATTACCTTGACTATGATGATAGTATATATCCATATGCCCCAAATCATCAAAATGTATACCTTGAATCTGTGCAATTTGCTATACACCTCAATACAGCTGAAAAATAAAATTATGTACATTAAAATAAAATACACTATAGCACGAAATTTTGGCAAGGTTCCCAAGAAACAGGATCACTTGAACTTTGCTGTTGTAAATGTAAAATGGTACAACTATTCGAGAAAATAGTTTGGCGGTTTCTTTAAAAATAAAATTACACATGGGGCTCCTGCGTGGCTCAGTAGGTGAAGCACCCAACCCTTGTTTTCAGCATAGGTCCTGATCTCAGGATCTTGAGATCAAGCCCTGTGTCAGGCCCTGTGTTCAGCGGGGAATCTCCGCTGGAGATTCTCTCCTTCTCCCTCTCCTTCTGCCCTCCCTCCACTCTCTTTCTCTCTCTCTCTCTCAAATAATAAATAAATAAATCCTAAAAAAAAAAAAAAAAAACACAACTAACTAAACATGACTTGAAGACAGGACTTCTGGGCATTTATTCCAGAGAAAGGAAAACCTATATTTAAAAAACCCTGTAAATAAAGATTCATAGCAGCTCAATGTATAATTGTCAAAAACTGTAAAAATCCCGGAGGTTCTGCAACAGATGAATTACCAAACATAATGAAATACATCCATAATCATAGACTATTAAATAGCACATACAAAGGCACAAACCATAGCTGCAGACCCCAACTTAAGTACATCTTCGGAGAATGATGCTGAGTGAAAAAAACCAGCCAACCCCCAAAGTTTATGTATTTCAGAGTCCATTTATATACTGATCTTCAAACTTAAAAGGACAAAATTGTAGAAATGGAAAACAGATTAATGGTTCTAGGGTGGGCTAAGGGTGTGAGAGGCAGGTTTTCAGAGGTGAGAGTGGCCATAAAAGGGCATCATGAAGGTCCCTGGAGATCATAGAAATGTTCTGTATCTTGTCTGTGTCAAAATATTTTCAATGTCACTTTTTATTGTAGTTTTATAAGATGTTGGGGGAAACTGGGTAAAAGATTCATGGAATCTATTATTTCTTACAACCAAATGGGAATCAACAATTATCTCAAACTAAAACCATTTATTTAAAAGGTTAGATGACTCTAGGAAATAAGAATTAAAAAATAATATACCTTCATATTCTGGTTTTCTTACTGTATTTTCCTATTTATTCATTAATACATTTATTCATCATTATTCATTAAATCATGTGTTCTTATCCTTTTGGCTTTTCTTTTCACTCTACTTATGGGTTTATGAACTGAAAAGGGTATTTTGTACAATTGTTCATTTGAACGTTTTCATTCATGGTGCCTTATTGTGCATTTGGGATGCTGCGAGTATACCAACCTGACCATAATAATGAGAAATTTATATATGCTATGTGGTCAAGATGGGGGGGGTTCTCTGTATACTCCTTTATAAATCAGTTGTTTTCTGCTTTCTACAAATGACAACATATCTTTTCTGTCTCCATACATATATTCAACAGATATTTGTTGAACACCTACTTTGTGGCATTTGCTCTTCCAGACACTGAACATTTTAGTGGTGACAATATAGTCTCTTCCCCTCATATTCAGAAGTATGGGTATAGAGGTGGAGAGGTGAACACATAACAAGTTAACAAATGTAACAAGAATATATTTTCCAATGCTTAAGAGATATATACTACATTCGTCTTAGAACATTTATCCTTTGAGTCATTCCATCTCTTAGGACAATGTTTATTGACACCCTTGTGATTACAGGCTGCATAGCTTCTTGTGGGGGCTGACTATGCCTGTAATCAGCAACCCAGGCCTCACCCACTACATGCTAGTAGCACCCCTTCCCAACTTGTGACATGAGAAACTGTTTACAGACTTTGCCAAATGTCTCTAGTTTTCTGGAGAAAGGTATCTCTTGGGCAGGAGGAAGACCATGGTTGCAAACTATTGCCTGAGAGACTCTTGAGGTTTTTGCCCCAGGACAGACAGTTCAGGGTGGGTATTAAAACTTTTTTTTTTTAATAAAAATTTTATTTATTTGACAGAGGTAGAGACAGCCAGGGAGAGAGGGAATGCAAGCAGGGGAGTGGGAGAGGAAGAAGCAGGCTCATAGTGGAGGAGCCTGATGTGGGGCCTGATCCCATAACGCCGGGATCACGCCCTGAGCAGAAGGCAGACGCTTAACTGCTGTGCCACCCAGGCGCCCCAGGTATTAAAACTTTTTATCAAGACAGTAAGTTCTGAAGCTAGCCTTCATGGAGAGAGAAAGTTCAATGCTTTCTCAAATATCTTGTCAAAGCCAAATTAGAAAGAAAAAAAGTGGAAACTAAAGTCAGAGTGGGTATATGAATCTTTAAAATAATTCTGACAGTAACCCTGGCGAGATGAACGCCCTTTGGAGGTTTTTTGACCAGAGAGTGACATAACATGAATTTAAGGTTGCCTGGTTGCCTAGAACCCTCTCCCCTTTTGTCCTGAAAATCTTGTTTTCTCTTTCTTTCTTCTCTCCTCCTTCCTTCCTTTGCTCCTTCCGTCCTTCCTTTTCTTTCATTCTCTTCTTTCTTCCTTTCTTTTCTTTTTTTCTTTTTTCTTTTCCTTTCTTTTCTTTTCTTTCAAGATGTATTTATTTATTTTAGAGAGAGCAGTTAGGAGGGGCACAGGGAGCGAGAGCCCCAAAGCAGACTCTGCACTAAGTGCAGGGCCTGACGCAGGGCTCCATCTCATGACCCTGAGATCACGACCTGAGCTGAAATCAAGAGTCAGTCACCTAACCAACTGAGCCATCCAGGCACCCATAAAGTCTTGTTTTCTATGAACACTTAGCCTCAGGCAAACCAAATTCATGGGCTATGTAAGTTTTATTTAGAAGTTTTCACTCTGACTGCTTTAAGAAGAATATATAATGGGGTGGGGGCCGATCGCAGAAAGTGTAAGGTATTAGGACACTACGGCAATAATCTATTCAAGAGATGAAGGTCGCTATCCTACGAGCTGTTCTGTTCCATTTTGTATATATTAAGTTTGAGATGCGCATTACGTATCAACCTCGGAATGTCAGTAGACAATGTATATAAATGTGGATCTAAACAGTCTGGACATAAACTCGGAGTAATCAGGTTTTTTTTAAAGTGATGGTGTTGGGGTACCTGGGTGGCACAGCGGTTAAGCATCTGCCTTCGGCTCAGGGCGTGATCCCGGCGTTATGGGATCGAGCCTCACATCAGGCTCCTCCGCTAGGAGCCTGCTTCTTCCTCTCCCACTCCCCCTGCTTGTGTTCCCTCTCTCGCTGGCTCTCTCTCTCTCTGTCGAATGAATAAATAAAATCTTAAAAAAAAAATAAATAAAGTGATGGTGTTATAGGCTGAATTGTGTCCCCCTCAAAATGCATGTGTTAAAGTCCCAACTCCCAGTACATTAGGTGGGACACGAATCCAATATAGCTGAATGGTGTCCTATAAGAAGAGGAAGAGACACCGTGCATGAACTTGCACAGAGAAAAAGCCATGTGAGGCACAGAAGGAAAAACAGAAAACAAAACAACAAAACAACTAAGAGAAGAAATATCACAAATGTGTGAGGTCATTGAGGTCATCTGGATTATGTGAGGCTTTTTTTTTTAGTTTAAGAAGGAAAATATTCAATTTATAGTATGTTTATATATGGTATGTTTGAATCCATGAGTGGGTGAAGACAGACATCTCTGGGTTAATATTTTATATAAGAGAAAAAATCATTTACTCTTTTATCATAGCAGAAAAAATAGCATATGTGGGGAGTTTAGATTGTATGGCAGGTTGATGAGGTTGTGTTTATATGGTTTTCCATTTACTTAATAAGGAAGGACGTGAATGAAGCTTATGGAGATTATAAGTAAAAGATATCATCTCTGAACTGGATTAAGAAGATGTGGTCCGTATATACAATGGAATACTACTCAGCCATCAGAAAGAACGATTACCCAACATTTGCAGCAACATGGATGGGACTGGAGGAGATTATGCTAAGTGAAATAAGTCAAGCAGAGAAAGACAATTGTCATATGGTTTCACTCATTTATGAAACATAAGAAACAGGAAGATCGGTAGGAGAAGGAAGGGAAGAATGAAGGGGGGGTAAACAGAAGGGGGAATGAACCATGAGAGACTGTGGACTCGGGGAAACAAACTGAGGGCTTCAGAGGGGAGGGGGGTGGGGGAATGGGATAGGCCGGTGATGGGTATTAAAGAGGGCACATATTGCATCGTGCACTGGGTGTTACATGCAAATAATGAATCATGGAACATTGCATCAAAAACTGGGGATGTACTGTATGGTGACTAATATAATAAAAAAAAGATATCTCTGAGAGTGAAAAAGTGAATTTATTACACATATTATTTACATCTGATAATTGAAAAATAAATCTTTATCCACAATATACATATACAAACACACACATACGTAAAGAAATAGTAATATAACCACAAATAACCAAGAAGTGGAAGTCATAGAATGTCATACATTTGTAGTGTTTGTTGGACTGACTGTAATCTGGGTGAGCATTTCCTATAATGCTGGTTGTTTTAGCTTTTAAAGATATATATAAAATGAGAAATTTGAAAGTAGAATGTTCCTCTGAAACCTTTTGTAAGCCAGAATGGTGTAAAGCAAAGAAGCAATTGCCATTAATTTACATTAATGGAAAAATTTTTGGACATTCCCACACTCAAAAAATTTCCTCTTTTAAGCCTTTTCTGATACGTTAGGACACATCTTACTAATGCATGCACAAACTATATCACGATAAAGCTCAGATGTGCATAGACACAGTTCAAAGCTATGGTGCCTTGATGGTGTGATAAGGAGAGTAGTGCGCTTGGGACCACCCTTGCTGCTCAGGGTGCACACTGCCTCTATAAAGGCTCCCTGCAAAACAAACCCTGGACACTATTTTTGCTTTTGCACCTTCTTTTATAAAAGTGGAAATCTTTGAATATCTTTTAGTTGGGAAAACAGGTATTAAATGTAGGTCTTTCATAAGAGCAAACTGACTTAAGATAAACTTTTGAAAAGTGGGGGATATCTGTATATTGTTTAAAAAATTGTCTACTTTGTACCTAGTAGCTAATGGAAAAATTCAAAGGATAATAAGCATTTGGGCAATAAAAATCCTGTTCATGCCATTAGTAGTGCTAACATGATTATCATAAAATTAATGATATGTCTCCATGCAAAGTGGCCAGATGCAAATTTAGATTTTGTTTCTGTGCCCAAAGCAAAGAGGCTACTTAAGGCAACTATGACTGGCACCAATGTATTGACACACAGCAAAACTCACTTTTAGTCAGTGTGTTTGGTCTAGAGCTGAACTTCAGTGTTTAAATAAGTCACATAATCATCGAAGAAACGAAGGCAAATGTCGCACTTTCTGAACCTGTCCTTACAAGTTCCTCTTTTTTCCATCTTAATTGACTAAGTCCAGAATACTTTAATAGGGGGAAAACTGTTTCAGTTGCTTTGAGGAAATTAAAGGGCTGAAATAGTCTTCATTTTGAAAACAATCCATAGGGTCACTTCTATGTACCAAGCAGACTGTCAAATCAAGTCACATTAGGAAGCAGTCCTCATGTGTTTAGGTCTCATTAGCCAGTGGGAGCAAAGGGATTCTTGTTAATACGTGCCTACAGCTAACTTTGATTCTGGTATTTCACAGCCGATAGAGATATCACGCGGCACTAATAAACCTGGCCAATTTGCCTTTTCCGTGCTGCCTCCGACATCCCCAATTCCTGACTTTTGTCTCCTGCAAGGATTAGCGCACTGCCTTTGCTGACCTGCCATTCAGGAACGTATGCACACTGTTGCATCAAACTGTCAGCTCAGAATCAAAGTTCATTCCCCCATGTGAATGCGCAGGGCGAGGTTCTCTTAGTCCTATAAGAGTATCACTTATCAAAGTTCCATTTGAAGATTGCACGGCCCCCAAGTTATTACAATTTTTTTTTCCAGTGAATGCTCACAAAAGTTCAATGTGTATGGATTGAGGCAATTCAAGTAATAGGCTTCAAACTGGACCTGAAGCCATTGTCCTCTCAGCCCTCAGGCCATCAATGGCTGTGTCAGATTTGATTTTTATTCAGGGTAGATTTTCTTCCAGGTGACGAGCAAAGCCAACCTTGCTCTTTGCCTTTAGAAGGGATCCCTTTCAGTTTGCCCTGTCTGTCCATACATATATGCTTATGTAAGTACATCTGTATATGCACGTATTGCCCAAACACTGAAATTATTTTAATTATTTATACCTGAAGATCCTCAGACCTGTGTCTTGTGTAAATCAGTCATAAAAATATATATATCCAACAGGAAAAAAGTTGTTGATGCCTTTATTAACCATTTATATACTTAGATGTCTCTGTTCTCAGAAAAAATAATCTTACACTTTTGAGGGCCTAGAAAATATATAAGATCATTTATGACAACTTTATGTACTGATTCCCCATAACCTCAGTTTTTAGAAGAAAATAGGCATTTCATTACACACGTACTCTGTGTTATGCAGCAAAGGAAACACAAGATTGACTTAGACTTGGATTTAAAGCAAATCAGGAAATATTTTAGAACTGCTAATTCAGCACCGTGAGCTAAACGAAGGATAAGTAATGAAGATGGGTGCCCCAATTATATGAATTAGAACAAAAATAGGATCATATGATAGTTTAGAAACAGGAGAGAATGATGAGTGGAGCACAAAAGAAACAAAAAATTCACGAGAAAGCTAGGACATCAACTTCTCCTACTCCTTAGAAAGGAGACAACAGAACTAGGAAAATCCCCCAAGATCAACATCTGATGTGGGAAAGGAAGGGATAAAAGACAAAAGACTTTACACAGATAATAGCAGCATTCTGTGGACATTTAGTTGTTTTCTGTCTGGAATGGTAAACTTCTCAGCTTACAAGAATATAGGTGGAGTATAGACTTGTCCAATCACTAGGTTGTATACCTGAACCTAATGTTACATCATGTGTCAACTATACTTAAAAAAAAAAAAAAAAAGTTGGTTTCACTAGGCTCCACTGCTCAGTGTTGTGATAACGGAGTATGATGGTAGATCAGAAGAACTAAATAATACCATGAATTTAATTATGGAAATGGAAATTAATAGAAACATATGGCGATTAGGTTAATAAAATGTTCTTCAAACATATTTGTAAAATGTATTTAGAAATCCTTCATTTTAGTTTTCATTTTGTACTAAAACAAAGGACATATGAACTAGACTAATAAAACATCACCCTTTCCATTGTGATCATTTTAGATTTCCTGAAGAGATGGGGACAAGAGAACAAGAAGGAGAAGGAGAAGAGGGGGAGAAGGAGGAGGAAGAAAGTAAAGAGGAGGAAGAAGGGAAAGGAGATTGAAATGTACTGAGGCTTACATCTGTTGAGCTGTAGGCAGATATGTGGGGTACCATAATCTCAAGCCTTCAACCTTAAATGAAAGCAACTCCTTCAAAACTAAAACCACTTGGGTCCTCTGTTATTCTGACCCAGGACGAAGGATTGATCAGTTTCTGGCATGTAACCTGAAAAAGTGGAGAAGTGAGGAAAAAATAGAAAGTACAACAAACAGAATCAACTAATGCCTAAGAGGAGACCAGAAAACATATTAAAAGTGGAGAAATTAACTGTAAGTGATTCTATGTTTCAGGTAGAGAAGATATAAAATTGATATATATTATTAAAATAATTAAGAGATATTATATATAAAGTCACTTTGATTACCTTGGGATGAGAAAATTGCAAAGGGCTTGTCCAATTTATGTAGCACGTTTTTAAAAAAATATGTACATTCGTTGTTATAAAACTTGAATGGCTTTTTACTATTTAAAATAAATTCAGTAAGGCATTTTATTAAATAAAGATCCTAAGTTTTTATTTATAAATTAGAATTATCATATATCGAATATTCCTAAAGTGGAACATATTTAGGTGGAATACAAAGAAACAAGTAAAGTCCAGGAATCAAATCTCTGATAATTATTTACTGAAGATACGTGTACTTAGTATTTAACGCTGTATCAGAAAGAGATTTAAGGTTAAACATTTGACATGAGATCTTTGAACTTTTTTTCCCAGTATTAATTAGCGAGGCTAAATTATGCAATCTCTGGGACTTCTGACAACAAAAGACAATTTCCTGCTTACAGCTCATGTCCATCCTGGTCACTATCTTCATTCTAGGTTCCAGGCTGGGGCAAGAGCCCCCATCTAAGATGTTGTAAGTTTATATTCTTGAAGAGAGGGTCAGAACATATTTTGAAAAATAATAATGCAGCATACCATAGTCCAACTGTACCGTAATTTCAGAGAGTGCAAGGAAGTTATGCCAAAATATTTATGTGCTGCTCCATATTAGCTTGCACAAATAAATAGTAGATAAACAGTTCTGACTAAAGGTTCATGATAAAATAACCCTCATTTCATGAAACTTTAATTTTAGTGAAAGTGTCATACAACTGATACAGGACAAGAAGAAAATTATGGTCTTACAGAACAATAAATTCAATATTAAAGGCATCACTGTCTTACAGGTTTATATTTCAAAAGCATTTTGTCGATGGATAGGCTGAGTTAATTTTTAACTCTATTTTTTTTTTTTTTAGTAGCTCAGAGCAGGTCTTTATTCACATACCCTTCCTGCTTTAGAATAGCAAGTAGCAAAGTATCTTTAAAGCAAGCATAGGTTAAGTGCAGAATAAGAAAATCTTATGATGATGATAGGACAGACCAAGAATGGAGAGAGCTAAATTTCAGATCAAAAGCTATGTCTCCAGTCCTGACAGAATAATCAGTCCTTGACTTTTACACAATAAGTAAATTCGATATGCATTTCATAAATAGCAAATAAATGGGCAACCTCAGAATATCATTTTAATGAGTGTGACTTTCCTGACGGCAACCACACACTCTGTATTCACTGAAGCTTCCTGTGTAGGATGCAAGTCAGGAAAACTTAAAAAGCACTTAAAAACCATAGCAGACAATGAGAAGTAAAAAGGCCATTTAGGTTTGCTGAAAGAGAAGCATAACGATATGCCTTCAAAAGATTCTCCAAGGCATCGGCTTAGGATTCTTCTCATGGAGTTAAGGCTACTCTTAAAAAGAAAATAGTATCAGAAGCAGAAGAAAAAGATCCTTTTAAAAAAAAATACTCGAAGTTTCATAAATGTATTTTGGTTTTAAAATATAAATGGTAATCTGCTTTGATTTAAATGTTATTTACGAATGCATGAAATAATACTCTTGCGAAGGTTAGGACTCCGGAAATATTTTAAATCATTATTTTCTCTGTTCTGTCTGCTCCAGTGCCAAATACCCAGTGGGAACGCAATAAATATAAATTGATGATGATGATGATAACTTCCCTGAGACACACACACAGTTTGAAAAATCAGTTATTAAGTCCATATGCATTTTAACTTTGAATTTGTCTTTCTAAAGAACTTGAAGTCAGATTTATTTCAGTTTTGTCTCGGCTATATTTTGATGAGCAGTGAAGAAACTGCAGACACAGACTTTTTGTATTGATGATGCAGGATTTATTTATTAGGCTCATTCACTGGGCAGGTTAGTGAGCTATCTTTTTTGATGTCACCCACTGCATTCTGGGGCAATGAGCCCTTGTAAAACTACAAACTCAATTATAGCATGAATTAATATTTTATACATTAAATTTCATAAGTTATACTTGGTTGAACAGAGTAACTGAATTAAAATATGATTTATAATTAAATCCTTATCAATCACCCTAAGAGTGCAACCAATCTGTATATTTGGTCCTCAGTTCTCATTTAAAATTGTGAAGTGATTTGTCAGGTAATAAGAGTAATCAGTTTTAGGCAAGAGACAATTGCTTGCTGCAATATAGTCACATTTGTAATTGATCAGCAATGGCATGATGATTTATCATTCATGAGACGTGTATCAGTTCGGAAAGCTTAACTTATACAGTGGTGCATTCGCCTCAAATTTGTAAACATTTCAGAATTAGAACAGCTCTATACTCATATGAAATGTTACATGCTTCTTCCCTCTTAAAAACATACAAATTAAACTAGGTCTACTTCTAATCACCATATGATTCAAAGTATTACAACTAAAAATTGTATTATATACAAATGTTTAATCGGGTATATTGTTATTCTTATAAAAATATTTTAAAACTACTCATGATATACAAAAATATCATCCTGAGCTATATTAGAGAAAGATTACTTATTTACATGGACTTTTAGAGTTTTCCATTTGGGCTTTTTTTTAGAGCAGTTTTACATTAACGAATACTCACTTTTTCATTAACCACAACAAAAAAATCAAGGAAATTTTATCTACTGGCCTTAATTTGACTGTAAATCCTCATCTATTATCAGAAATCCAAAGAGAAGATTATAAATTTTATGTTCACTGGCAAAAATTACTTAATATGAAACATGGAAAATAATGGTGTAAAGCTTTAAATTTGAAATGAGTTTCTATAGAAAGAATCAAGCAACATATCTCCAATTGGTTGGTGGTCTGTATGCATAAGATCAGGGAGAGTCAGAAAATGAAGGAATAATGAAATAAGATTAAAATAAGAAGACAGGGAGTTGCAGCACAATAAATACAAAATTGAGTGTTGGTTTGTTTTTGCTTCAAATTATGGAGAGGAGAAAAAAAATAAATTATGGAGAGGAGAGGGAGCAGAAGAAATGTATTATACATCAAGTCTATAGTCCAGATCCCAACTTCTTGACCCATTCACCAGTCAATGGACATTTGGGATCTTTCCATAACTTGGTTGTTGTTGATAATGCTGCTATAAACATTGGGGTGCATATGCCCCCTTAAGTTAGTATTTCTGTATTGTTTCGGTAGATACCTAGCAGTGCAATTGCTGGGTCATAGGGTAGTTCTATTTTTCACTTTTTGAGGAACGTGTATACCGTTTTCCAGAGTGGCTGCAGCAATTTGCATTCCCACCAACAGTGTAAGAGGGTTCCCCCTTCTCCACATCCTCACCAACACCTGCTGTGTCCTGTGTTGTTAATTTTAGCCATTCTGACAGGGGTGAGGTGGTGTCTCATCATGGTTTTGATTTGTATTTCCCTGATCACGACTGATGTTGAGCATCCTTTCATGTGTCTGTTAGACATCTGTATGTCTCAGATGAACATAGAGGAAGGAAAAAAAAAAGAGAGGGACAGAAACAATAAAAAGACTCAACTATAGAGAACAGACTGAGGGTTGCTGGAGGGGAGGTGGTGGGGGAATGGGCTAAATGGGTGATGAGTATTAAGGAGGGCACTTGTGGTGAGCACTGAGTGTTGTATGTAAGTGACAAATCACTAAATTCTACTCCTAAAACCAATATTACACTAAATGTTAACCAACTAGAAATTAAATAAAAACTTGAAACAAACAAAAAATGGAGTTTAGATTCTAGAGCATTGATTTAAGTTTAGATAAATTACTTGCGTTTTTCATCCTTTATTTCTTCAACTGTAAATGTACATAATAGTTTACCTCAAAGAGTCATGAGGCCCATCAAATTAACACATGCAAAACAAACTTCCTAATAATTTACTTCAAATAAACATACTATTATTGCAAATTTGCCCACAATAGTGGGAAATTAAGTGTTTTTTTATCACTTTGTTAATTTTGCATAAGCATAAAATGAATTTGTTTTCTCAATACAAAGCACAAAATTCACAATAATGAGTAGATTATGTCAGTGAAGACAACTCTTACAGTGTCGATCTTATAATGAAGAAAGTTTATTCCTTCATTTTTGTAAAGAACTCACAGGTCATAAAAAAATCAGAGATACAGATTTTACTATAAAATTAATAGTAAATAGGAAGTCAGGAAATATTTCATTAAATTTCACCAATTTGTTTACAATTATAGAATATTTATCTTCTTGGTAAAATAACACATATTTTTGTGTAAAGTGAGACCATTTATCATTTATGAAAAAAGATACCCGAGGTTTATGTTTCCATATGAAATATTTTACTTTATTTTAAAATTTTTTCATATTTAAATTTTGCTAGTTAACATACAGTGCAATATTGATTTCTGGAGAAGAATTCAGTGATTCATCACTTACATACAATACCCACTGCTCTTCACAAAAATGCCCTCTTTAATACCCATCACCCATTTAGCCCATCCCCCACCTATATCCCTCCATCAACCCTCCGTTTGTTCTCTATCATGAAGAAGCACTTGTGTCTTGTTTCCCTCTCTCCTTTTTTTTCCCCTTCCCACATGTTCATCTGTTTCCTTTCTTAAATTCCACATATGAGTGAGATCAGATGGTATTTGTCTTTCTCTGACTGATCTACTTCACTTAGCATAATACACTCTAGTTCCATCCACATCATTGAAAATGGTAAGATTTCATTCTTTTTGATGGCTAAATAATTTATTCAAAATGGATGAAAGATTAAATGAGACAGGAAACCATCAAAATCCTAGAGGAGAACATAGGCAGAAACCTCTTTGACTCAGCCATAGCAACTTCTTACTAGACATGTCGCCAGAGGCAAGGGAAACAAAAACAAAAATGAACTATTGGAATTTCATCAAGATAAAAAGTTTCTGCACAGTGAAGGAAACAATTAACAAACTAAAAGGCAGACTACAGAATGGGAGAACGTATTTGCAAACACCATATTTGATAAAGGGTTAGTATCCAAAATCTATCAAGAACTTACCAAACTCAACACCCAAAAAACAAATAATCCAGTTGAGAAATGAGCAGAAGACATGAACACACACTGTTCCAAAGAAGACATCCGGATGGCTAACAGGCGCATGAAAAGATGCTCAACATCGCTCATCATCAGGAAAATACAAATCAAAACCACAATGAGATACCATCTCACACCTGTCAGAATGGCTCAAATTAACAACACAGGAAACAACATCTTGGCAAGGATGCAGAGAAAGGGGAACCCTCTTACACTGTTGATGGGAATGCAAACTGGTCCAGCCACTCTGGAGAACAGTTTGTAGGTTCCTCAAAAAGTTAAAAATAGAACTACCCTACAATCTAACAATTGAACGACTAGTTATTTACCCAAAGGACACAAAAATACAGATTCAAAGGGGTACATGCACCCCAAAGTTTATAGCAGCATTACCAACAACAGTCAAACTATGGAGAGAGTCCAAATGTCCATCAACTAATTAATGGATAAAGAAGATGTGGTATATATATAGATATATATAAATATACACAATGGAATATTATTCAGTCATCCATATGAAATATTTTAAATTTGCCTTGGTTTATACTATCTCATTTATGGAGTGACAGTATAACCTTTATAATTTGAAATGTATAGAATACAACTGTGTAAATTAAATTTTGAGAAGTTACTAAATTATCAAAGCCAGAGATAACCTTTACTAAGAGTGGATCTCAAGCCCTAATCTAACAAAAATGAATGAGGAAACTTTAAATTTTCATATTGCAATAAGTCATCAAATAGTATTATTTCATAAAATATATTTAAGTGTTTTATCTGACTGCTTAACTTTAAATAGCAGGAAAAATATATTTATATTCATTATTTTCAGCTTGAAAGAGGACATTGAAATAATTATAGTTGGATATATCCCTTTATTTATTTTTAAATCCTCATTTGCTGATATGTTCTTTAATAATAGAACACAGCAAGTCTCTTTATCCCAAATCTGAAAATGAAGTTTCCTTTCACTATAGCTTGTAATCAAATATAATAGTTTATAGGAAAATTCGAGGTCAATTTACATTAAGCAACATAAACTGAAGCTAGCTAACTTAATAAAGCATGGTGGGAAGACCATTATCTAAGTGGGAGGCAGGCTGAATATACCATGTACCTGTAAAATGCCATTCAGAGAAAATTGACTCAAGATTTATAGCTGTAGGTAATAATTCAATGTCAGTGAAAACCAGGGCACATGCCTCAGCAGCAGAAATTAACCCGTACGAAACGGTCGTGTTATTTTTCTGAGTAGGAGGATTATAACTGCTGATGGCCTAAATATATATCATTTAGAATTTGTCAAAAATCCAAAAATTTTTTATGTATTTATATACAAATAATGTCAAAATATAAGTCATGGCAAAAAAAAAGCTTCTTTGCACTCTAAACTGTATTCATTTTATGTACATAGTAAATAAAAGTCAAAATACTGAGCAATAAAACAAAAAGCTAGAAAGTATATTGAAAAGTCTGATTTTAGAAGGAGAGAAAAGTTTAATCAGATGGTATTTATAAAAACAAATAATAAGAGTTTTATCATGTTGATTTTACATAACACTTTTCTGAGAAAATATATATGTTGCATCCAGAAAGTAATCTGAATTTATATTAATTTATATTTCTATCATATCACATTAACTACACAAAACAAATTGAAAGATCTAAATTTACAGTCTCATTGACCAGTACTCTAGAAGGGGAAACTTACTCTCCAATCTGACTGAAGAATTTCACTTGTGTAACTAACCCCAAAACAGAGGTAATCACAAGCACTAGAACTCATCAAGATAAATAAATTGGATTAATGAGTGAGAAATTCAGACTCAAGATGATCCTACAGGGAATGGGCGGTAATAAATCCTTTGCAAGTGGTTAATATTACATATATCATCATATATATATCATATATATCATCAAAAATGATATATATATATATCATTTTTCAAAATATTATATGCATTTAGGATTTTTTTCCCTTTTCCTCCTAATGTATTTGGAAACAAAGCAAAATAAAACTCATGCCCTTAATCAAGGATTTATCTATTTCTGCAGGATTTTAATTTCCCAGTTGGTTTTACAACTCATGAAACTACAAAGAATAACCGTGTTAACATTCCAGGCATCTAACAACACATTGCATCAAATATATGTCCCAAACTGTCCTAGACAGACTGAATTGTAGAACAAGAAATAGACGTAAGGAATAAATGTTTCCTTTTCAGCTGTGAAAAACTGTACTTGTAAAACTCTGACAGATCTGCCTCTATATTTGACAGTGAAAATATACTGCATTATCAAGTCATTTTTCTAACTTCACCATGGATACTGATCAGATTGAAAGGGCAAGTTTTACTGTTTCAAAATATTCAAGACACTGAAATATAGGCTGCATTTCACTTATTCTAGCTATGTATACATTGTCTCAAAGTCTGGTTGTAAAAATAATTTTCAGGTATGCAAAGCAGCAAAAGTGTTGAAACAAATCATATTGTTTAAGAAATCTTGGAATCTTGTTCTTTTCGATTAGAAAAGAGAAAAAAATACATTGAGGAGGTAAAAACAAAATCTTTTTACTAAGTGACCATTTCATCTCACAGTGCTTATTTCTCCTTGTTTTTAGGAAGGATATCATTCTTTTAAAGGGCACAACAGAATAGAGAAAAATATTTTCTCTGGTTGACATGAGACATTTATACAATAGAACTGTCTAATTGGTGTCACATGAGGTCAGATGGCTTTGTCCCCACACTCAGGTACTCCTGTGAAATGAAAGGTCAATGTGTAATGTCTCTAAACCTACCAAGAAAGAATTGCATTTTTCCCCCTAACACACACACACACACACACACACACACACACACACACACACACAGTCATTTTTTATTATAAAAATAAGCAAAAAAAAATTGACATACATTAAAATGGTAATGTTCTTCATGAACTGTCAGTATTTTACTATTTTGTATTAAAATGGCAGTTTACTCAGAGGACCACTGACTGAGAGATAAAATACATGTCTATGTGTGTCTCTATATATGTGTCTGTGTGTATGTAAAGTAAGTGTGTTTTCTATGAAAAATTGTAATTGCGTTTTGGAGGCAATTTACATAAAATAGACTGACACTTTCTGTATATGCTCAAGATTTATCTGTGTGAAGTAAGTTATTCCTTTGGAAGGTCATAGAAGGCTGATCTTAGGCAAAAATAAAGGAACAGAGATTTTTCCCTTAACCTCTTGTTACCATGACCACTCAAGTATTGAAAGCCTATAACTAACTCTTAGAATTCTATCATGAGTCATCTCCTGCTAAAATTGTTTGGGTCACTCTCTTCTCCCTAGGCTCTACATCAGATTCCGAATTTTTAGCAGTCTTTACTTAAGCAAAATGATCTCATCCTGGGACCTTGAGAGGTTTTGCTAGTTCCAATCTGATAACAGATTCCAAAAACATGTTTCTGTAATAAATGTAAACAGATCATAGTGGTTTCATATGTTAGCTGGAGGTATGGACATTTACATAGAAATAGATTTATATTCCATAATGAAAAAGCGTGAGTGTGTAATCTAATAATACAGTCACCATAGCTTAATTTATGCCATTTGGAAACGTGGGTGGGAAGTTGGATTTAGATAGAAAAAAGAAAAAAGCTTAATAGGCATTACTTTTCGCATACTATCAAATCACAGAAAGTTGAGGCCCACAAACTCTGTATTTCCTAAACTTCTATTTGATACTTAAGTGACTGATTCTGTCTTACCAAATCAGTTTTTTTTAAATACGTGATTAGACTTTTCAGGTCTACTACTATTCATACATGGTTACCAGTTATTGTCAAATGGTTCCAATACTGAATATTGTTAAACACTGTTTTTATAAGACATATCAGGCTTATATAGAAATTTGTTTACTTGTCCTATGCACATTTATTAAAAGGTAACTCATGGAGGTACGATGCTAATACATAGTTCTGGAGAGCCATACATCTCCAGTCATTGATGACTGGGGAAGACTTGCTTGTGTTCATGTCCTAAAAATAAAACTGAATATTTCCATGTGGAAAAAAAATTCCTAACATTTTTCAAAGTAATGTTTATATATATATAAGGTAAACATATAAAAGTGATAAGAGTGACTGAATGATATGGAAGAATACTGAAGAGCCATTTGTGAGGTAAAACTATTGGATGTGGTGTCTGTATAGAGATAGGGAGGAGAGAAATAGGGAAAAAAAATACGGAGGCTTTGAGTGTCTACATCTGGCAATAGAAGCCAGTCAATGAATGTTACAGGAGGGGAGGAGATCGTGGGGAGGATTAACAGGAAAATGCTGAGCTGGATTTGGGGTCAGATGGGGGATGTGCTTTTAAAGTAATCCGGATTTAGGGATTGGATTGTAGGAATTCTTGCATATGGAGTGTTCCAAAGAAGTCGAAAGGGTGAGAAGGCACAGAGACTTGGAGGAGACTTGAATCCACACCAGGATGCTCGTAAACAAAACTGAGAAGAAATGGTAGAAGGACAGATAAACCAGGATAAGACAAGTGAGAATTTAGAGAGATTTTCAAATAAAACTGAGTAGGTTATATATTCCAGGCTCAATGAATTAGCACTCAGGTTAGAATAAAATTGACCTTGATAATCAATTCTCTAGGGTGGTCAAATAATATCACAAAATTAATGCTAGAGGAAGGTTAAATAGGATGTAGGTTAAAAACAAAACAGAACATGATACCAAACTGAGCGTCGGGTTTAAATAGGGCGAAAGTCACAGAGAAGTTGAAAAAGTCCAAGGCTGCAAATAGAGCCTCTTCCTTTAGAGGCTGAAGTAGCAAGGGAACAGAAAGGCTCAAAGCTTTGGAAGGTAGAGAGGTCTGAGTGTCAGGCAAAATTGTAAGACCTCCCCAATGAATTGCAATTTCATACAATCCCTTCCCCCTAAGTCTCTGTGTTTTTTCCTAGCCAATAGAATATGGCAGATTATGTCACTCCATAATTATGTTATATGTGACTGCCTGTTAGCTGACTGGGGAGGGAAATTCTCTTGCTGACTTGGAGGAAGTAAACTGTTATGTTAGGAGGAGGCCAGTGGAAGGTCATGTGCAGGGGAAGTAAGAGACTAATGCGGCCTCTAGGACCAGAAGGCAACCCTCAGCTGACATCCAGCAAAAAAGCAGTGGCCTCAGCCCTCCAACTATAAGGAACTAAAAGTTGCCAACAATCATGTGGCCTTGACAGAGGATGTAGAGTTTAAGAAAGAAACAACGTCCCATGACACTTTTACTGCAGCCTTGTGATTGCTCAGCATAGGAACCAACCAAGCTATATCTGGACTCGTGCCCCATGGAAATTGTGACATAATGAATGTTTCTTATTTTAAGCCACTACGTTTGTGATAAACTTTCATAGCAGAGTATAAAAATAGCACAGTCTGGAAAGAAATCTTGAATGCAAATTTTTTTTTTTTTTTTTTTTTGCCTTGGGTAAAGCAGAGCTAAGTGACTCAACAAACAGAAAAAGCATCTGAGCCTGGATTCAAATCCTAGCCTGACAACTTTTCGAGTTGAGCGCATTACTTAAGTTCTCTGTATTTCAGTGACTGTATCAGTCAAAGAAGGTATTAGTAGCTATCTCATACAATTACTGTGGACAGTAAGTGAGTTAATTCAGGTTAAATGCTTGACACATAGAAAGGGCACAAATGAATGTTAGTGATGCTTATTAATGTTTGGTTTGGTGTGGTTTTTGTTTTGTTTTTCTTTAAGGAGAAATAATTGAGCTAATTTGGAGAGTGAGGAGAAGGAGCAGATGAAACTAATGATTTGTGAGAGAGAAATCGTTAAGGAACATAACCTTGAAAGAAATTGGATCCAGAGAACACGCAAAGTAAAAACTGAGGTAAATAAACGTAACTATAAAAAAACCAGAATCTGGCTTTACTTCATTTTGAAAAGTGAGAATATAACTCAATGACTTTAGTAAACAAAATTCACAAGGCTCCAGCAGGTCCTTGAAAAACAGATGAAAGAAAACAGATGGCCAGTATCAGGACATTACTGAACATTTAATTTTCCTTTAAAATAAAGAGCAAAAGAATGAGAGAGAGAGAGAGAGAGGGAGAGAGAGAGAGACATAATATACATACTAATAAAGGATTTTTCTTAATGTTTTGGGATTTCTTAAAACTTAAAATTATTTATTACTAATATTCTCCATATATATGTGTACATGTATATAGGTATGTATGTATATATATATTTTCAAAGACATCTGTTCAACTATCTTATTTTAAACACTCCAAAAAAGGAAATACATTGAAATGAATTTACTCTATAATTTTATATCTACAGTGTCTTTTGAACAAATTTCTTGAGACTACGTGAAATGTGTATGTATATTAAGCACTAGCACACTTAAGAAAAATGCTTTTTCCTCAGCCTTCCCTGTCAAACCTAGTTTCTTTAACTTTACAGGATGGTATCTTTAATGACATTTTCTGAAAATACTGTTTTTCGAACTCTTCTGAAAATTTCAGAACTAGAAAATGTTCTTCAAAGGATCTTCATTTATTTAAAATTACTCATTTACTTATTCTTTCTTGTATTCCCAAATATTTATTCAGTGCCTACCAAGGCTTTTTTGAGAAGTCGAACATTCTATAGACAATGATTCTATTTTGTGTTTTAGTCTTGTAAATTTTTCTAAAATATTTTAAACTGTTATAGATGCTAAAAGTAAATGTCACCAAGAGCTTTTCCATCTCAGTTTATTGAAGGGTTGGGTATGTATGTTTCATTTATTCTTCATAATGACTTGGGATACTAAATAAAAATACCTACAATTTCCCAAGAAAACCATTATTCAGAATCTATTGGGTCTTAATAGTCAATTACTTGCTTTCCTTATAATTGTGATATAAAAGGAGAGATTTTCTTTGAAGTTAATTTTTTTTAAGATTTTTATTTATTTATTTGACAGAGACAGCCAGCGAGAGAGGGAACACAGCAGGGGAGTGGGAGAGGAAGAAGCAGGCTCCCAGCAGAGGAGCCCGATGTGGGACTCGATTCTGGAACGCCGGGATCACGCCCTGAGCTGAAGGCAGACGCTTAACGACTGCGCTACCCAGGCACCCCTGAAGTTAATTTTTGTGTCTAGATTTTCATGCAGCCTGTCCTTTAGTTTACAGATCTAAAAACATTCTATTAACCTGTGTAGATGAGTCTTACTATAACCTGTGTAATTTTTGAGTTACGGCTAATGTAAATTGTTCCATTTTAAGAACTGCTTAATTTCTCAATAATCAGATATCATGGTGTCTGTCTCTCTGTCCATGAAAACAAACAGATAATCTTTCAGTATAAAGAATGATCAGACTTAGAATATCGGCTATGTTGTATTTGAGTAGTTACTGAAAAGATAAATGAGCGTGCTTTCGAGCTAGCAAAACTAATCTACAAGGAACACCCTTTGGACTTGTGGGAAAAAGCCTTGTGTTGGACATAGCAAGATGTGATACAAAGACAACAAACAAAAAAACAAACATGGTTTTCATTGTAGATCCACAATAAGAAGCTAAAATGACAAATTTTTCTAAAAGCAGATTCTTTTGCTATTATAGTAGTTCCCACTTACTCCTCTCCTTGTGGTTACTTCAGGTGAATAGTAGCAGTGGTGTACTTACTGAGTAAAGGTGATAAATATCCTGAGCAGTATCAAGGAGGCTACTATTTTAGATAAAAGTTGTTTAAGTAGTACAACTTTTACCTTTCATTACATCAAAAACTTTTTGATAAGATACTTTCACTCTCAGGCAATCGTACCTCTGTATAGAACCAAGAACCAAACCCAGAATTCTTCATGTAATCTTAGTGCTTTCTTCTCCAAATCTTTTCATTCTACAGAGAGAGAGGGACCACTGCTGAGTTTGGGAGGGAGTTGGGGGAAGGGAAGGAAAGGACTGTTCTGCTTAATACTGCATCATAAGATGATCAGAACTACTATACAACACTTGGAAATCCTACAGTGTGTATCAGAGATCTTGGTAATACTATTAATTAATAAATTATGTCTGTCCAAGTCTTGTAGGAAAAATAGGCATGAACAAATCCACAGCATCCAGTAATGTTTGGTATTGTTTATTTTTGAGACTTTAGGAGATAGCCTCATTACTTCTGATCTTTATCAAATTTCAACATCCCCTGGTATTTTCAAAGTAGGAAATAGAGTAAAATGGGAAGTTTTCTATATACTCACAGTTTTCTATATACTCACAGTCCTCCATCTTTTAAGAATTTTAAATCGGACAAAAAATAAATCTAAGAAAGTAGTTTGAAGAGAAAATATAACACATACACAGAATAAAGAATGATGAAAGGAAAAAATAAGCTGCATATCTCTCTCTTGGTAATGGTTACTATGGGTCAAAGGCCTAACTATGCATATATAAGTACCAAGTCTTTTTATAACACATCTTGGAAATACTTGACAGTCACTTCCAATTTTTCACGAATATCTAGCAAGAGTAAAGTCTCTCTTAAAACAAAAATCTAGTGTTAATTGCTCAGTTTACCATGGCATATGTTGTAGGTTAATTTTCTCCTTAATTCACTCTGTCATTATTCATTCAAGAGGATAACAAGTTGAAACTGTTCATACTTTGTAAATACCCAAAGCAATGTTACTTTGGGAAAGCCTAATATAGGAAATCACCTGAAAAACAACTTGAAGGGCTTGAAAAATAAATTATGGTCTTCTGGTTGGAGGAAATAAAGTTCTAATATGAGTGGGGAAAAATGTCTAGAGGAAGCCATCCAAAACTAATTGCCTTGTCACAAGCAAAAATTGGGCTTCAGGTCCTTGACATCAAAGATAGCTTATTCACAAATGTGTAGTTACCATATACATTTTCAATTATTTTTATGAACCCCAAGGAAATAGTAATGGTTTTCTTGTTGTACTATACATACTAATCACTTTGAATCCCTACATCATAAACTTATTTTAACCACTTCAGAAAAAGAATTTAAAAATTGAATTTGTTTCTGCTTTTACCCCAATGATGAAAATGTCATAGTAGATCAATAATAAAACAATGACAAGATTAATGTAGTCATTAACCTGAGAATCAATAATTATATTCATTTGGCCTCTTAATCTATAACACAATTTAAAATGTTTCAATTCGGTTTGAGATTTTAAGGTAACATGAGACTCAGGTTTCATCTACGGCAACCACCACCCATAACTGACAGGTATGTAGCTATGAGAGCTCTGTACTAGGAAAGAAGAGTTGCAAATGGGATGGTTATAGAACAGCTACTTACTAGATATGTGAACATGAGAAAATGGCTTAACTTCTTGCACTCTAAAGGCTTCATTTTTAAAAAGCATGAAATTCCACTCTAGACTAAGATATGATATAGGAGGCTCCTGAATTCCCCTTCTGCCATGGACACACCTAATATACAGATGCATGTTGAAAAGTTCCCTTTGAGAGAAATCCAGAAACTAGTTGAGTGGCTCATATACACTGAATGACTGAGAAAATACCTACATCAAAAAAGGTAGGAAAAGCTGAGACGTACTCTCACCGTAAACCCTCTCCCTCCCAGCACAACTCTGTATATTCAGGAGGAAACCCTTAACTCCCAGTCTCTCCACGACATGAAGAGTTTGAGGCAGACATCTACCACCCCAACTTTTAAAGCTGCTAACTGAGGGATGCGCCCCTTGATCACTTAACTCTGACAGTCAATGTGGATTTCACTCATGAGTCCCAAAATACTAGGTAAACAAAAAAAAGTAGTTGTTAACAGGTATGCAAGCATTCATTGCTGCTATCACAGTACGGCTCAGCAAAACACTGTCTCAGTCTTTCCCAGTCTTTCCTGCACGAGTTTGAGTGCATCCATCCCCTGTTGTTGACCGGGAGCCTGGCTTCTAATAAGCCTGCATCTAGGTGCTACTGTGATCCTCCCATCTGGGATGCTTTACTCATACTCAACTATTTCAAGTCACTAAATACAAAGATGGTGAGATGGTGGTGTGGACAATCACAAAAGGTTTGAGAGGCAACTGAGAGCTTGGATTGGGATGATTAATGATGACCATCTTTTACACAAAACTAGTGTAGTAAGACTAGGAGAGTTGGCTGTTTTCTCCAATCCACAGAAACCAACACAAAGAGTTAAGGAAAATGAAGAAACAAAAGAATAAGATAAATCTCGAGAAACCCATCTTTATGAAATGGAGATATGTTTTTATCCAACAGGGAATTCTGAGCAACACTCAGAAAGATGTTCACCGAGGTCAGGAAACTAATGCGTGTGTGAAGTGAGACTTTAAACAAAGAGATAGAAAATATTTTAAAAGTACCAAACCAAAGTCAAAGCTTAAGAACTGAAAAATTCAATAGAGGGATTCAACATTGGACTATATCAAGTAGAAGAAAGGACCAGCAAACTCAAACACATGACGATCAAATTCAACAATGAGAAAATTAAGGATGTTCACTCTTGCCACTTTTAGTCAACATAGTACTAAAAGTCCTAGCCAGACAATCAGTTAAGAAAAAGAAATAAAGGGCATTCAGATTGGAAGGGAATGAGTAAAACTGTCTCTGTTTGCAGATGAAATAATATTCTATATAGAAACCCGGAAACTCCATCAAAATCTATTAGAACAAATAAAAAATTCAGTAAAGTTACAGGATACAAAATCAACATAAGAAAAATCAGTTGTGTTTACAATAGCATCAGAAACAATACAATACTCAGGAATAAATTCAACAAAGAAGGTGAAAGACATCTGCACTGAAACCCATAAAACACTGATAAAAAAAAAATTGAAGAAGACACAAATAAATTGAAAGATATTCCATGCTCATGATTGGATAAATTGATACTGTTAAATTGTCCATACTATCCAAAGAAATCTACAGAGTCAATACAATCGCTATCAAAATCCCAATGGCATGTTTCACAAAAATAGAAAAATATAATCCTAAAATTCTTATAGAACCACAGAAAATCCCCAAATAGCCAAACCAATGTTGAGAAAAAACAAAACAGACATCAAGCTTCCTGATTTCATTACAAAGCTCTCATGAACATTAAGAATGGTAGTGGCATAAAAACAGACACATAAATCAAGGACCAGAATAGAGAGCCCAGAAATAAACCTGTGCATATACAGTTACTTTTTGGCAAAGACACCAAGAATATACATCAAAAGAAGAGTATCTTCAATAGATAGTGTTCAAAAAAAAAAAAAAAAAAAACCGATATCCACACACAAAGGAACAAAACTGGACCCCTCCCTCACACCATATACCAAATGGATTCAAGTTTGAACACAAGATCTGACATGGTAAAAATCCCAACAACAACAACAACAACAACAACAAAACCCAAACATAGGTGGTAAGCTCCCTCACATTGGTTTTGGCAACAATTTTTTTGGATTTGACACCATAAGTTGGCAAAAGCAACAAAAGTAAAAAAAAATAAACAAGTAGGACCACATCAAACTAAACTCTGCATAACAAAGGAAACCATCAGTGAAAGAAAAGGCAACATTCTTTTTTTTTTTTTTAAGATTTTATTTATTTATTTGACAGAGATAGAGACAGCCAGCGAGAGAGGGAACACAAGCAGGGGGAGTGGGAAAGGAAGAAGCAGACTCATAGAGGAGGAGCCTGATGTGGGGCTCGATCCCAGAACGCTGGGATCACGCCCTGAGCCAAAGGCAGACGCTTAACCACTGTGCCACCCAGGCGCCCCAAAAGGCAACATTCTTGATGGAAAAAAAGTATTGGCAAACTGCCTCTTTGATAAGGGGCTAATACAAATAATATACAAGGAATTTGTACAACTCAAGAGCAAAAAGCAACCCAATTTTAAAAAGGGTGAATGATCCTAATAGACATTTTTCCAAAGAAGATATACAAATAGTCAATAGGTACATGAAAATGTGCTCAACATCACTAACCATTAGGAAAATGATTAAAATCAAAGCCAGGGTGAAATATCGCCTCACACCATTTTAGGATGTCTATCATCAAAAAGGAGATAACAAGTGCTGGTAAGAATGTGAAGAAAAGGAAACCCTTGTACGCAGTTGATGGGAATGTACACTGCTACAGCCATTATGAGAAACAGTACAGAGTCTCCTCAAGAAATTAAAAACCACTAAAGTAGAACTACTATGTGATCCAGCTATCCCCCTTCTGGGTAAATATCCACAGAAATGAAATCATGATCTCAAAGAGATATCTATATTCCCATATTCATAGTAGCACCATTCACAATAGCCAAGAAATGGAAACAACTTAAGTATCCACTAATAGACAAACAGATAAAGAAAATGTGATATTTACATAGAATGGAGTAGTAATGAGCCTTTAAAAAGAAGGAAACACTGCCATTTGTGAGAACATGGTGAACTTGGTGGACATGATGGTAAGTGAAATAAGCTATACAGAGAATGACAAATAACTGTAAGGCATCACTTAGACTCTAAAAACAAGCTGAACTCATAGAAACATAGAGTACATTGGTGGTTGCCAGGGGCTGGAGGGTGGGAGAAATACAGAAGTTTTGGTAAAAGGGTACAAACTCTCAGTTATAAGATAAATAAAGCCTGAAGATCTAATGTGTAACATGATGACTATAATTGGTAATTCTGTATTGTATAACTGAAATTTGCTGAGTAGAAGTATTCCTACCCACAAGAAAAGGCAAATATGTGAGGTGATGGATATGTTAATTAATTTAATGGTGAGAATCCTTTCACAAAGTATATGCATATAAATCATCACACTGTGCACATTAAATGTATTATGATTTTATTTGTTAAATATAACTCAGTAAAAAAGAAAAGAAAAGCATAAAAAGCAACATGTATTTCCCAAGGTTATTTTGATTTTGGCATAAAATATACCAATGTAAGATGTATCATTAACATCACTGATCTTTGTAGATATTTCCAGTGACAACCAGTTCACAAGGCAATGTGCTTGCTCCTCCTTCCTCGAATAGACATGCATGTGTATGTGTGAGTGTATCATCCGAGTCAACATTCTCTTTATCTTTTCCTCACTACCTAGTCTGAGAGTCATTTAGCTAAGTTATCAAAACTCTTTAATGTGATCTTTCCCCAGATGACTCATTTCTCTAAATGACATAGATCTCAAAATTGCCAGCGTCTTTACTAATTTTGATTTTGAAATTTGCTAATTTCAAAATAAGACAGAATGTTGAACTTAACAGCACATGCTAGCACTAATGTCTTGACATTGTAAAAAGGTCCATGGCATTCCTATCCCAAAAATGATTTGTTCGTTAATGAAGCTCAAGTGACTTTTTTTTTTTTTTTTTTTTTTTTTGTATTCATATCATGCTCTTGGCTCACACTGAGCTTGCAGTCAATTAATCCTGTACCTTTGGTACTTTTTCACAGGGAGTGCTGTGAAGCCAGTCCTTTCCCTGTCGTGTAATTGTCAAGTTGGCCCTCTTGAAATTTAATGTGGAAAGATCTCTTATGCCTTGTTAAACAGTCTAGATCATTCTAACATGGAGAAATTCTCTGCATCACAATTCTAAAATCCAAGGCACCAGAGTCCTAACCAGATTTGTCTCAGCTACAGATTCTTAAAGCTATACTGCTATGTTCATGTAAGCTGCTAATGAAAAGGTTAAATGTATTATTTAACATTAATAAACGTGAATCTATTAAAGATATTTTATTTATTAACCTTTGATTGATTACTGTAATTTCATAAATTGGTTCTACTTGAGTATGCTTGCTCAACAAACTAAAATCACCTAATTGTAAATTCACATTTCTCCATATTTCAAAAGAGAATATTAGAAGAAACTTTGTCAAAGGTTTACTGAGATCAAGACGCACTACACATTAACCATCGGAAATTCGAGATTGTGTAGCCTACTAATTCTATCAAAAAGGAGAACGGAACTCTTTGCCATAATGTTCTTCTGACACCAACATTGGCTTTAACGGTTACCACCTTGTATCTTAAGGTTTTACGCGTACTTTAAAAAATTTGACATTCTAGACATTTACTCTAGATTAACATCAATCTCCACTGTTTCTGGTTCCAAATCCCTTTTATTTCACTTTTGAAAAGGGTATCATTTTCACCTTTAAGTTTATTTACGTAATTTCTAAAGAATTTCTAAAATGACAAGTTTATTTTCTCCCCAGATTACCCTCAGATCTACCTCAGTAATTGGTTGATTGTGGTCCAAATTTAAGCCAAACTGTCCCTCTCATTAGCGCCACATACTTTGAGAGAAAACCACCTAAATTACTGTTAAAAATGTCATGGATATGTCACCTTCTACACAAAAGTATGTGAATGCAATCCTCAGTTAGTAGATTCTAGGTTTTAGCAATAAAAAATAATACTTCAAACATTTACTAAAAATATCTCGTGTAGGAAATTTCAACCTGGGAATTGATGCAGCACAGGGAAGTTGAACATGAAACATGGCACTCACTCCAGGGGCCCTTGACATTGCTTGATAGTCGAACGTTGTTCAGGGGTCAATTGCCCACTATGAGCTCTTTTTACAGGAATCTATTCATGTATAGTACAACCTGTCGGAAAAGGTCAGTGGAAAGTCAAACCCCTTAAAGCAGAGGAGTTTTATGTCTTAATGATTCTTTGAAATGTTACTCACTACAAAGTAGAGTGTGTATACTTCAGATCACCTCGAAGTGACTGGGAAGGAAACAACAACAACAAAGTACTGAATTGAGGAAAGCTGGAGTTGAGTTTCCCACTTCCACTTGCTAGTTATCTTACTTGGAATAATACAGAAAACCAGTTTCAGATGGAATTCCCTCATTTATAAAATGAGTTTAATATCTACCTTGGATTCATTTCCATAGGATGAAAGAGGTTGTGGCTACCACAACCATGTTCAGTACTGGATAAATATTTAATGCTATTTTTTCCTAAGATTTATTTATTTATTTAAGAGAGAGAGAGTGCACAAGCCAGGCAAGGGGCAAAGGGAGAGAAACTCAAGTTGACTCCATGCTGAGTGTGGAGCCTAACACAGGGCTTGATCCCACGACCCTGAGATCACGACCTGAGCCAAAATCAAGAGTCAGATGCTTAAAGGATAGAGCCATCCAGGCGCCCCAACGCTATTAATGTCGATTTACAACCTGCACATTATCCGAGGCACATGAGGGTTGATTATCCTCACTGTGTGCAGTAGCAGTACCACTCGTATTACTGTGAGCACTGGCACTGGTTGTAGCTTTGCTGAGGTGGAGGTCATGTGCTTGGGTTAAGCTTTCTGCCTTCGGAGCTTTGGCTCTGCTTTAGGATGTTTCATCTCCCAATAACCAAAGCTGAAGCTGATGCCTAGAGAGCTCTGTGGCAAGGGACAAAATCTGAAAGCTGTTGTTGTGGAGGAGGCTCTTTGTACAGTGCGGTCTAGTCTGGCACCAACATTATGGGCAGCAGAAACCACTACTGCTCTGAAAGAGTCAGGAGCTGGACAATCTCACCTGGCTGCCCTTAGCTCTGGCTCTGGTCATTTTGCTGAAATAACCCTCACACGCTTCCTTTAAGCCTGAGAGCTTCTGAATCAGAGGAAAGAGAGTGACAACCTCTCTCTGAAACATTAGGGACGGCAAAGAGGTTACTGTCAATTTCCTGAAATCATGTATTCTGTTTCATTTATTTTGGGTGTGGGAAGTTGTTTTGTCTGCTGAACCAAGTCAGTGCAACACTGATTAGAATAAAAAGGCTTTCATTTTGACTTAGGTTCTGCTTACTATTTAAAGCTTCAACTCAAAAATGTATTATTTTTTTCTTGTAACTATATAGTGTAAGAATAGACTAAATAAAATTAAATGACTGGTCATGTATATATATTTTTCCATGCATATAAAACCATGAAGAGACAGAATTTTATACTTGAAAGCAGGGACGTTTGGAATCAAATCATTAATCTGGAATTTGCAAGCCCTATTATGCTGTGTACTCAGTTTTAGTTGTCTTATCTGTAAACTAGTACTAATGGTATCAACCTAGCAGGACGGTATATGGACTGAATTAATCTACTTGCTTAACAGATATAGATGAGATGTCCATTATGCTAGGTACTCATCAGTGACACAGAATTCAGTAGTAACAGGATGGTACCCTGGGCATACATGTCAGTGATGGCGATGTCGGAAGTAGAGTCAGCATAGAGTCTGGCAAACAGCAGACACTCAATAAATGCCTTTTTCTCCTCTATATGGGACTGTCGCGTGGAGGCACTGCCAGATTAAAAGAATGATAATCTCTTGTTCATGGTGTAAAGCATATTATATCTGAAATTCTATCAATCTGAAATTATAATTTCTTTTTTCTCCATTTATATATGTCTTATTCACACTTGAATTCTGTTTATAGACTTACTCCCATGGTTTCAAATTATTAAGTTACATTTTACTCAGTGCACTTGATTTTTCCACATAATTTCAATTCCCTTCTCTCCTGTTCAATATGACATCAATATAATGTGTTAGCCTGACATTCAAGACATTTCTCAAAAGTCTTTCTCTCTTTACCTCTCTCTGCTCCTACTACACCCGATAAGATTGATGATTTGCACATCACCAAATATGTTCTTTGCATTCCTAAAACTTTGCATTTTCATTTGCATGTCACTGTTTTAGAATCCATATAAAACAGGTCCACAAATTTAAAGAATTTGTGAACCAGGAGCTCATTAAAAACTTAACTAATGAACAAATAAATGAGTGTGTACACAGATCTAGACTGTGAAACTCCTAAAATCAAGGGCTCTTTTTTTACTTAATATACGGTACAATTAGCATATACACACATTCATACAATATAAGCTCTCAATTAATTTAGTTTAAATTAATTGAACTACTTAGTTAACTCAGTTTAAAGTCATAATTTCAACAATGGATAAAAATATAGAAAATAGTGAATTCTATGATTCCAGACATTTGATTTACTAGGATTTTGATTTTATTCTATTCAAGAAATTATATAAATTGCAGGTATCACAATAAAAGACTTAAATTTATTAACTGAACAAAATTTTTTTTATTGATAAATACTGTTCTTAAAGATTGTAGAAGTTATGACAGTTTTTTTTTTTTTTAATGACTTTGACCTTAGGGCGTCTGGGTGGCTCAGTCGGTTAAGCATCAAACTTTGGTTTCAGCTCAGGTTATGATCACAGGGTCCTGAGACTGAGCCCCATGTTGGGCTCCACACTCAGCATGGAGTCTGCTTGCCCCTGTCCTGCTGCTGCCCCCACACTCTCTCTTAGAATAAATAAAATCTTTGAAAAAAGTGTAAAGTGGTGCCTGGGTGGCTCAGTCGGTTAAGTGTCTGCCTTTGGCTCAGGTCATGATCCCAGGGTCCTGGGATCGAGCCCCACGTGGGCTCCCTGCTCAACAGGGATTCTGTTCCTTCCTCTCCCTCTCCCCCTTCCCCCTGCTTGTGTGCTCTCTTTCTCTGTCTCAAATAAATAAATAAAATCTTTTAAAAGAAAAGAGTTTGACCTTTTTGTATTTATACATAACGGTAGTTCCATTACTTTTATTGAAATGTATGTCATATTAGACCTGCACAGTTAGCAATGTGCTAGGAAGTAAACTCAAGAGTAGAATAAAATTTTGAAGGAAAGCAGAAGGGGTTACTTTTCTCTTTTAAATTTGAGTATCATAAGATAGTTCAGTTGTACATTTTTATTCAATATCGAAGCACCCTTGCAGGGTTTATCCAATATTTAACTGAATATCATTACATAATGTGACCTTATTTATTAAAAAAAGTTGGAGAAAAAATTAAATTAATTTTCATCTGTCAAACATTGCTTGATAAGCTCCCACTTTTGTGTGTACAATTACTGATAATCATTCACAGCTGTAGTAAGTTTAAAATCAAAATGCAGACAGGCAAGCGGCTAAGGATCCAGTCAAGACAGTCACAGTGCTGTGAACTGATGTTAAATCTAACTTTAATCTAATTTGTTATCATTGAATTATCAACTTAAGTTGCTTTAGGTTTTACATTTGTAGGTAATGGTGAGATCATCTAGACAGAGGGTTGGGTTTTCACAGAGCAGAGTCGTGGGTTCTAAGGTCCATACTCTCATAAGAGGTTTTACCTGAGGTACATGTTAAACAAGTTTTTAATATGAAGCTCAAGATAAGGCATTTAGACAAAGAGCCTGGCTTTATAGAGCAATGTTTTTAACTTCAACCATGTTCATGTGCTTACACGGTGGTATATTACCTCCAAGTAGTTGTAAAACCTCAGTGGCAGTAAAACTGGGTTGAAATATTAAGAATATTCTATAATATAAGAGCTTCCTAAATTAAACTGCGATTTTTTTAATGAAGAAAAATACAAAATAACAAAGAAATAAATAAAGGCCAGAAAAAAAATGAGAAATAGGGTAAGCTGAAGTCACGCTTTGAGCATTGGTGGACAGGCACAAGTGAAGCAAAGATGTTGGCCCTGTCAAGCCAATGAACTCAGCTGGAATAGGGTTTTTTAAAATAGCAAATTGGTTTAGCAGGAATGAAATAAAAATAGGTGTTTGATCACATTGGCTCAAGCCTAATTCTCATCTGAGGACAAAGGGAGTTGAATCAAAAACTATAATATTTCGAAATGTTGTATCATATGCTATTTTAAAATTGATTAGTTAATAATTTAATAGGATGCCATATTTTTTTTTTTAGATTTTATTTATTCATTTGACAGAGAGAGAAAGAGAGAGAGCACAAGCAGGGGAAGCAGTAGAGGAGAAGGGAGAAGCAGTTTTTCTGCTGAGCAGGGAGCCCGATGTAGAGCCCAATGTAGGGCTTGATCCCAGGACCCTGGGATCATGACCTGAGCTGAAGGCAGATGTTTAAATGACTGAGCCACCCAGGTGCCCCGCCATCATACCTTGTAAAATGCAAGTCTTCAAGGCTGCATATACATGTCTTACCAATTTACATATATTACAAAAATCAATGTTGCACCATCATTATAAAAATTAGAATACTAGCAATGGCTTTTAATATATTCATATCAAATATTATTTTAAGACATTTCCCCAATAGAAGTCTATTATAATCACTTAGTAATATATAGTCCACAAGGGCAAGGATCTTTCCAGTTATTTAATGTGCATAAATTATTTTCAAAAATATGTTCAATTTAGAATTTTACGATTTATACTCAATATGGTAGAAATGAAATGCTCTAGACTATTTTTGACAAATAACAGCTTTCCTTACTACCAGATTCAATGACCTAGATAGTAATAATTGGAAAGAAAATAATTCAGTAAACATTTCACTTGGGAAAGAAAGGAAGAATACTCTGAATGAAACAGTATATTTTATCTCACCACTATAACAAATTTGATTTTTGATGTCTTTATTTACTTTCCAACTTACCAAGTAACACATATTTTAAAATCAAATTCATCAAAAATATTTGCTATTTAAAGCCCTGGGTGTTGTTTGGGGTCGTATTTTTAGCCACGTTCTTGTACTTGGAAATCCAGCAGATTTTTCCCCTCTATTATCTAGCTCTCCCTTTAAGTTTTCAGAAAGCTGCATTATTTTATACCTAGTGTTTGCCGGCAATAAAATTGAATCCATTCTTGTCTACTAGTCTTTTGTTACACAGTAGTTTGTGTTACTAGTTGCTTGTCTTCTTTTCTTTTCATACTTCTGACCCTTTTTTCTTCTTATATGTTGTCGAGTGTTAGGAGACACACTGATGCAGAGAATTATAAGAGAAAAAAATAAAATAAAAGGAAAGGAAGGGGGAAAATAAAACCTACAATGCAGAAGTTGCTTTCTGGCAGCAATAGAATTACAGAGAAAAGAAAAAGTTGAAATCTGACAGGATTAGCCTGCTGACTTGCTGAGTTTAGGAGCCCTGTAAAGAATAGCAATGAGAGAAAAAATAGAAACTAGAAGGCAGTGTTGTAAATCTCACCCACAGACTTCTTTACCAAGAGTTGGGAAATAAAATCAAGTTCTGGATACCATTAACGGCTAGGATGTCACCGAAGAGAATCAGTTTGGCATCTGCTTCTCCATTTGAAATTAACAGAAACACTGGAGGTGGGGTTCTTTGGGAAATACTTACGTGCTGCGCAGCAGAACAATGTGTACGTCTTCTCCTTTCTGATATCTGGGAATTGTACTAAATGGGACTGCAACTAGTGACAGCCATGTGAAAACTGTCTAACTAGTTAGTTGAGTTAGTCTAACTAGTGTGAGAACTAATAACAATTTACTAAGGATTAAAAGACTAGGAATAGATCGAAGTATATTCTGGTATAACTCAACATAAAGTGGAGACTAAAAATCAGTCCCGCAAACCACTCAGTCCACATTCTGTAGTGATATTGCCAGGCTAGGTATCAAACAGGTCCTCATTTATTATGACAGATGGAGTATGTGCAACGATTTTGGAGTAGTAAGACACAGATGTAAGACACAGAATAAAAGTTGTTACGGTCATCAGAAGCCTTACACCATCATGGTCTTCCCAATAATGCTTGCCTGCTTATATCAGTTGGATGCTCTTTCTAGAAAAGTAAAGCCAACATAATTGATTTTTAAAATCTTTAAAATTTGATGAAACATAGAATTCCTTTCTAGGAATAAACTACCTATGCACAGACACAAACATTGTCCACAAAATTACAGAGAGTGAATAAACCTGCCCAAAGACCCTAATTTAACTACTCTTAAGACTTACCTCTATGGCTTTATAGTTTTGTATATTCAAAATTATTACTTATAGGAACAAATACATGATCTTACAGGAGCAAAAAACTAGATAGTTCCTAAAGTTCCCACATTATGGGAATGGTTAAAAATTTTATGGTATATACAAACAGTGGGATTTATTCAACCTTTAAAATTGATATCTTCTTATTTAAGAGTATTTGTAAAGGCATAGGTATTATATATTACTAACCACAAAGACAAGTTTCAAAATTGTGGATACTATCAGAACTCATTATTATTGTAAGAAAATATACACATATATGCAAAATGAAAGTCTCAGAAGAATATACTCCAAAAGCTTGAAATTATTTTCTGTATTTGGTTTATCAATTTTGCTTATCTAAATTTTCTAATTTTTCTACACCAAATATATAGAAAATTTTATTTATTAAAGACCGACCTATCTTAGTGACATACACTTAAACTACAGCTATTTCTGAGAGGAAAAATGCAGCACATGCTTACAACTTCGGTATACAGATTGTACATGGGTTACCTGAATGGAGACAGAAGTGATTTACCAAGAAATACAAATGTGAATGGTGGGAAGTTTCAGATACTGAAACCTTTGTCCCATGACCACTAACACAAAGGAGAGACCAACTAGCAAACTCCCCTTGGGAAGTGATGAAATTCACATTCGGGTCTTGAAAAGGACTGTCCTTTGATGCGAATCTTTAGCTTTGAGAGTGGACCATGTTCCTATATTCAGGAATTCAGAGTGGTGGCTATTGGACTGTCAAAGGCAAACCTGGATCATTTTACAGTTATTTCCTAAAGAGTAGGTGAGGACGAAGTGGAAATGAGCTTGACAAAATAAGGCAAGAAATAATTTTTCATTACACAAGCACCAGAGACCCAGAAAGCTGGGCATCCTCAAAGGACTGAAGGAATCTTTGCTGAGAGGGAAGAAACAGTATCCTGCAACCATCCTCCCCCCTGCCCCCTTCCTGCATACCCCTACCACTAGCACTACCACCAGTGGTGGGAAAGAAAGTTTTGAATCAGTAGTTTGGGGAAGTTGCTATCTGCCACATCCTGGATGTTTGAACACTCAGACAGAAGATAGCAGACTACTTCAGAAAGCACATATCAATTAGAAGAGAACTCCTGATAGCAGGATAGATTATCTGCTCTCAGTCCTGGCACTAAGCAAAGCTCTCTGAAGGATACCCAGGACCTATGAGATGGCTGGTCAGGCAGGAAGGAATAGTGAAAGAATTGAGAAGTATTATTTCATATTTAGTAGCCCTGGTTACGGCCAACTCCTGAGGCAGCACTTTCAGATGAATTACATTGGGGACAAATATTTTTTAAGAGACAAAAAGAAACAGAGGTTTATAGATGCATATAAAGGTATTTAAAAACTTTTTAAAATCTTCCCACTATACTTCACAATCCTAAATAAAACAAACAGATATCATCTATGTATTGTTCCATAATTTTCAAACAGGCTCACTAGCATTATTTCTCTTGATTTTTATCATTAGGGTTAGAAATATCAATGTTTTACAAAGGAGGAGGCTAAATCACTGGAAATTTAACTGAATGAATTGAGGCCAAATGAGTTCCGAAAGAGCTAGGACTCACACCATAGATTTCTCAGTCCAGTTGTCCTTATTCAATACATGTACCATGTTGTCATGCATGACCATATAAACCTATAAAAAGAATGATATATAGCCAGGTATTCATTTTAAGTATGGTTAATTTCATTGTTGTAAACGATTTTAGATGTCTGCTCCATTTGGGCATCATAATTACTTTCTTTAGTAAACAAATTGGCATTTTGAAGTAGAGATTACACGGGTAATATCTTCCTGTTTGCAGGTAATTTACTGCCAGGGGGGATTCTCTCATTCTACAGTAATAATCCTCTTAAATGTGCTCTGGCAACACTGGAAATCAGGATGCAGCTTGCCTTTAGTGAACTGAAACTGTCACCTAGGAAGAGTCCTGATGTTCTGAAGTCCTAATAAAAGCAATTAAATGATAATAAACATTGGTTAAGTCGCTGAGTATCTTTTTCTATAGAACTTCACATATTAAATACTGGCATCCACCCAGCCTTTTGATTTAAAAAGATACCATCTTTTTTAGTGTGTTTTGTATATTTTTTAATTAAAAATGTAGCAGTATCTTTTTAAATGAACTTTTTCTACATAAATGCGCAATGGTTCTCCTACATCAATATCCATAAAAAACTGTCCTAAGAAAAAAGATCCTGGTTCCGGATCTTATCCAGATCATCATCCAGTACCCAATCTTCCACAATCTTGGCATTCTTGGCACCTCACTGGATCCCTTAGGATGGTGTACATGAACACAGGTTTGAATCAGGCAACAAATGCAAGCCTATACTAAAAAGAGTTTAAAATGAGCCATAATTCTCTGATTACACAGTAGAAATTGGTAAAAGTGCAGAAATAATTTTTGGATTGTATTGGATTATCCCACCAAAGAGATCATCAGTTCACATATCACACCACTGTCTTAGTGAGGATGTCCTATTAAATCAACAAACCATTGATTATGCCCTTAATATTAATATAACCAAATATAAAAGTAACTAGCATGGTCAAAGGACTTTTTCTGCATGGTTAAGTGCAAATCATTCCTGTCCAAAGACTAAGACTGATTATAGATAAACAAAAGCCAAATTGAGAAATGTATTTGTTTTAAGCTTAGTAAAATCAAGGCAATCCATTTGTGTTATTTATGTAAATTTGGGGGGGGGTGGGGAGAATAGAAATGTTGTCTAAATAAGAAATCTTCTAATTACAACCAATAAAACCATGCACATTTTAAAACTTTACATATATGACACTGAAAGTTAGAAAAAGATAGTCACATAACATTAAGATGAACACAGGCTTCATTATACCACTTACTGGAATCAACCAAGTCATTTTAAATATGTTTATCATTCTCTTTACAATGTATATTTAACTTAAATGTCAACTGAATTCACACAGTTCTTGGGATTTAGGTAGACTTTTCTTGACTCTCTTATCTCACTTTCTGGAGAGGCCCAGGTTGGCCTTGGCAGTGTGTTTACTAATGCTCAGACTGACCGATTTTCAGGGTCACTCAAATTTCTTAATCACAACAACTGCTAAACTCCCTCTTACAGCTGACACATAATATTTTTCTATATTAACCCAATTTATTTAGAGTTTCCAGGCAAACAGACAAATAAAATTATTCATATTTGATATAAAGCAAACTTTACCTATCTGGGAAGATAGATGAAAGCTATACATCAGAAAACAAACAAGACAAATTGAATACTAAATTTGCTCATGGTTAAATTTCCTTTGACCATTTTGTCACTAACCATATGTCTGTATCCTTATTCTGATGAACGAATCTCCCATTACCTAACTCCAACTCTTGTCACATATTCTGCTATCCATCCCTCCTTCATTGTTTCCATCTCCCTGTTTTGCTCTCTCCAGCCAAACGATGCCTTTAGGTCATTTGCCAGCATCAAAATGGCTTGCATAAAACTAAGCCACATGATTTTTGCAGAATTAGTCCCAAATGTTAATGTCATCTATTTTTCTCTTGCTATAAGCAGATGGTGTTTATTTATTATAAAGCACTATCTATATTAAGCAAATATATACACATATCCATCATTTATTAACAAATAGTTACTGAATATCTACTATCAAGAGATAGTAACATTTAGAAAAGGAAAATAATAAAATCAGTAGTGATGACCACTCAAAAGTATTTCTTATGTTTAACTACACTAAGTGCTTTACCCTCATTAAAAAAAAAAAAAAATCCTCATAACAATTCTAGGAAACTATCCCCATTATATATACATACATAATGAGTATACACACACACACATACGTATGTACATATATGAGACTGAGTCTTAAATAATTTACAAATATCGGTATATTGGTTCAGATCATATTGCAAATTAGTGTCACACCATGATAAACTCCAAGGATATCTCAGGACATATCTCATTAACAACACTGTAAACAACCTCAATACTGTTTTAACTGAGATGAAATCTCAGATCTCAAGGACCAGTGCTCCTCTTGGGAGACATGAACTGTATACACAAATAACTAGAGACAATATTGGTTCTGTGCCAATTGGTGCTATAAGAAAAAAAAATGCTTCTAATGGAAAAAAATATTAGTAACAACTAAAATAATTAAGAAAAACAGCTTCAGGGGTGTAAAACTAATTAATTTAATTTCTAAGCAATTGGAAGACTTTGAATATTTCTAACTATGTGTCTATATTTTTGTATTTTTTCTGCTATTTAAAAGAAGACAAATTGATAATATAGTTATTTCTGATAAGCCAAGAGTGAGAATGGCAGAAACAGACAAAAACAGCAGAATTACAAAACTGTCTAGGTTGGGCATTCCCGTGAGAGATGAGTGCATTATTTATTCTTGTGGCTACTGCCAATTATTTCTGATTTCTGGTATTTACTTATACCTCTGTTTCTATTTAGGTAGCCAGTTGACAACTATTTTACAACTGACATATTGAAAAAGATTGCATAGATCTCAAACTTATCTGCTCACAAAATTTCCTTATCCAACATAAACTTAATATTTCAAATAGAAGATACGATAATGCATAAAATAGTTGCCATCATCATAACTGTAAAAAAGAGACTTTGATTAATATAAAAATTTCCTCTGCTTAATGAGGGAATGGGAAAAATCATTGTCAATGTCATCAATATTTAACCATATTATTCTCTTTTTGTATTTTGTAATTAAAGAGAGAGAGAGAGAGGGAGAGAGACTACTGTCATACTAATTCAAGTCAAAAGCTTTGGACTGATCCATTCCCCATGGGGACATATAAGTCAGGAAGTAATTAGTGTATTTATGTTTATTATCAACAGGTAAACATTGAACAATTTCTTATTCAGGTATAGAACAAACACAAAACTAATATTACTTGCATATCAATGTGAAACATATGCAGAGGATAAAATAGAATGTATAGAAGAGAGAATTATCACAAAGGTTTTGTCCTAATAAAAGTTTCCTTTAAAATGCATATTTTCTTGTCAAAAAAATTCTAACTTTATGAAAATTCTGGAGTACTTTTGTTTGCTATTTTAGTGCATATTTCATTAAATATGGGCTTTGAACACATGATCGATATTGTTAGTGATAGCTCCTTCCATATTGTTGAGGTGCACTGACAAATCTAAACATTTAATAGTTTTCTGTTCTGGTACTTCAACTGTTTTCTCAAGTTACCTATATACCCATTAATGGGTAGATTTTCTTAATACTAAAAACAGAAGGGCAGACCCTGCCCTGAAAGAACCTTACAAAGGCCAGTGTTCTCAGGTCTATTCTATGTTTAATACTTCGCTTACTATCTTGAGTGTCATAAATCTGGATAATTTGGCAACACAATATACATAAATGAGTCAAAACAAAGATTAATAAAATAGTTTTTTTTTTCCTCAAATAAATTATCACGTGGTCTGCCACCTACTGTACAAAATTACTGAATTCAGCAAAAACTGAAAAAAGAAAGAAGTGTTTACAGAGAAAATTCATTTCCCTTAACTAAATGTGTCATTTGTCCCACCCATAGTAACAAGACTGATTAAGCAAGGTTCTCATGTGCTGCTTTCCCATGCCAATAAATAAATTAATGGTAGTCCACATAAACTGAATCACTGAATTCTATTTATATTGAGGATGGTTCACAAAATTCCAAACTGACAAAGTAGCTGTTAATGGAGAAGATAAACATATTATTCAGAAAAATTTCTATGCATTTATGTTTGTACCTAGAAGACATTTAAATATATTTTTGAAAATTATACAAATAGATGAACCTCTGAGTTAAATAGATACATATTTTCAAATGAAAAATTTCAGAGACTATGAAGAGAAAATTGATAACTAAAGTTAAATAATGAAAATGTAACACTTAACTGAGTCTGTAAATGAATAATGGAAATATCCTTACAAGTTTCTTAAATTTATCAATATGCAAAGTTAATGGAGAAATGCAGATGGCCTTTATCAGCATATGTTTTTCCAGGTGTATTTACATTTTTATTAAATATTTTGATTTTTAAACGGCAGTTAATTCATTGGAGAAACACTTATCTTAGAGAATGAAAACAACCATTTAATTACATGCCAACTGGGTCTGTTACACAGGCAAAGTATGAAAAATATTTGTGTGATGTCTATTAAAAGGCATGAAGAAGACATTTCTGTTCTCCTAAAAACCTTTTCTCATAGCTTTTCTCTACTGATTGAAATTATCTCCAAAAATGTAAAACACTGAGACTCAATAAGCTCCTTTTTTTGCCTTTTTTTTTTCTTTTTTTCCCCCAAAGGTAAGAGGTCCTTGGGAAGGTGGAGAATATAATAGCAGAAAACCTTCATGGCTATCTTGCTCAGCTTGAACGGCTGTAACAAAATACCATATACACTATGACTTAAACAACAGATGTTTATTTCTGAGTTCTGGAAGCTAACAAGTCCAAGATCAAGGTGGAGGCAGACTCAGTACTTAGAGCAGGCTCTCTTCCTGGCTTTCAGACAGCAAATTTCTCCCTGTATCTTTACAAGGCATAGAGAGATCTGGAATCTTTTTCTTCTTATAAGGTCACTAATCTAATTAGGAGGACCTCACCCTCATGATATCATCTAAACCTAAATACTTCCCAAAAGTTTTACCTTGAAATAACATTACTTTGGAGTTTAATGATTCAATCTATGGATTTGGGGGGACGCAAACATTTAGCCCATAAGTTATGCACTTATATGCCTATATACACATCTGTTGTTTAAATAATCCTTCAAAGAAACAATGTATCTTTTGGGAACTGGAAATATATTGATTTAGACAAAATGTATTGAGTAGAAATGGAGCCAATACCTGCATCATTTTTAATCAATCCAAGTAAAACCTGATCATCTCGTATTAGATAATGAGAAAGTAAACTAGACAAAGGAAAATAGATATTCCTTAGTAGGCTTCTCATATTCTGCCAACCGTCATACTGCTTTTATCAGATGGTTTTCGTAAATAGCGCCTTTATCCTCTGGCTGTATAAAGGCACTGCCCTCATGCTTATGGTTTGTGAGTAGCAATAAAGCAGGTGTTGAAACTGATCCCAAGAAATGTATTTGTGGTTTCTAATTTAATACAGTGCAGGTTTAAAAGATAAGAGTATTTTATTTTGGGCCAAAAAAGGTACTGCATGACCCAGAAGAAATGAAATTAGATAGCTCTGTTTTGTTTTCAGAATATTCTCCATTATGTATTAAAGAAGGTGGAGGAGGAGGGAAACAGAGAAGAGGAAAAAGGGAAGCTCATGTACCCTCAGCAGGAGTGATGGAAAGAAAAAAACTAAAACTGTGCTTTAATAATCTGCAGTTAAGGAGTTAAAATAGTAACCTTTAAGATTTCTAGGTGAATCATATTTAATACAAGGAGATCTGATTCACAATTTAATTTTGTGTATCTCCTGGGAAATCACTTACCTAGTTCATGATAGATTTGTGATGAACCTTTGGTTGGGATGCCACATGGGAGTTTTTCTATGTGGCAATTTACAGCAGGGAATTTGGAGGCTTACATTAGTAGAAAAGGCAACCGGTGAGAAAGTAAATGGAGAAGAATAGGAGCATCAAACCAAGACACAGCTGTAGCATAAACATGAAGTTAGTTCTTAGTACCTAGAAGAGTGCTTGTCACAGAGTCACTACTCAATAACTGAATGAATGAACGAATGGTTTCAGAGAATTTTATAAGAGAATAATTCATTAATGTTACCTTCTCATCTGTCATCTCTATGTAATACTTTTACGGATGTGGTCAGTGAATTTCGTGAATCACTCTATTGTGAATGTGATCACGGGGCAGAATTTGAACGAGTGTATCTACGTCGAAGGGAGTGCTTTAAAATAGATGAGATCTGATCAATAACAAAATTCAAGTCTTTCAAACTTTTGTCTATACCGACATCAATGCAAACACTCACCAAGGAGAGAAAGCGACAATAGGAAAATATTTACTTACTTCCTAAATACAAACATATCAAGCAACATTTCAAACTAAAATGTTAACTATAGTGGAACTGAACTGACTCCCTTTCTTCAATATGATTGAGTTTATTCAACTTCAAAGCTCAAATATTTGTTATAATACAATAACTAGGCATTTTGTTTTTTATTTATTAATACATATATTCCTCCCTCCAGTAACAGATATGGCCAGTGAGTAGTATCCTAGGAGTACAAGCATATACCGTTTTGAAGGTGAAGATCTTGTTTTTCCTTATCAATGGAAAATAAGCTGAAAAAAAAAAAAGTGAGCCTCAGGATCTAATCTCTTCAAATATCTACAGAAATTGGGTCTAGCTGATAAATGTTACCATTCCTGTAAAATCAGATTATTTCTGGTTTTTCGATGATACATTTAGTTTGTAATATTTAGAAAGAATTTTTTTCACCGAGAGACATTTATTCAATGCTGTTATTAAATGACTTCTAGATGCCGAGCTCCTGGATTACACAAGATGAGTCAGATATCTACGTCATTTTCAAAGAGTTTATATGCCTTAAGGAGATAAATAATATATCTAAGTAATCATATGATACATAGATGCTAATAAGTGTCACAACATGAGAAAAAGAAAGAAGCTCTATGGATGCATAGAGAAAGTTAACTCGCCATATTAATTAAATCTCCGTGGAGAAAAGCTCTCTTAAAGAAATCCAGTGTAACTTTGATTTCAAAATTGATTGATCTACGAAAATTTAGCAACTCCCTTGTAGCTATTATTTTTAACCACTTCCTTCATCAAGGAAAATGCTTCAATATCATCATTCTGTCAGTCAACTTCAGTTTGTTAGGGCTGAAAGGAAAATAAAGGAACCGGGGCACCTGGGTGGCTCAGTGGGCTGAGCGTCCTACTCTTGATTTCAGCTCAGGTCATGATCTCAGGGTCCTGAGACCAAGCCCCGCATGAGGTTCTGCTTTCAGTCAGGAGTCCACTTGGGATTCTCTCTCTTCCTCTCCCTCTGCCCCTCCCCCCTGCTCACGGTCTCTCTCAAATAAAATAATTAAATCTTAAAAAAAAAAGAAAAAGAAAGAAACCAAATATTAGTTCAAGCTACCATAGCAAAGAAAGAAAAAGGGCAGGAGGACATGAAAATTTTACTCTTTGTTCAACAAATATCCAGCAGTTGTTTTTAATTAAAATATCCTGAAATAATATTCAGTGCATCTCTCTCCAAAAACATTTCCAAATGAATTACTTCTAGAAAATTATTTAGAGAGACTATTATGCTCTTTTGTTTGCTTGTTAACATACTTTTTTTTATTTTGCTTTTAATCTTTTCACACAGGGAAATCTTATTTTGTCCTTCTAACACCCTTCCCTTCGTTCTGCCTCCCTTTGATCCGGGTACCTAGTGACCTCATTGACCTAATTATGTCTATGTCTTTCCTTTGGGCAGGGAGAACAAAGTGCTGGAGAGCTAAGGTGCTGGTGGAAAAGGAAACTCAGAACTAGGGGGAAGAGCTGGAAAACAGGGATTAGCAATATCTGTGGGGGATATTTGATAAAGTGTGCTGTCTTCGGTATTATATAACCCTTCATTCTGCATTCCCAAAAACACTTAATAAAACACACATTAGCTGGTCATAGTTTCAGAATTAGATTTGTATTACTTGTAATAAAAGCTTCTGCTAAATCTGGCCTCAAAGCAGATACTTTGTGATGACAGAGAAACACACAAGGACTCTCAGTCATATTTTGGGTTACAGGTTTGTCCATACTTAGGGTACATACAGAGTTTCCATATTCTCCTACCTCCACTATTTCACTTATTTATGTGTTTATCATGTTTTAATGTTCATATCAAGGAATCACAGGAATCCATTCCTCTCTAAAAATTAAGATCATACCACAGTACTTTTGTTATTCTAGGGTTCATCTATTTTTTTTTTTTTACATACTTGAAGGTTCATAAATGCTTGCAAAATTCATATTATGATTTAGCTTTTTGGATTCAACAAATGTAAAATGTGTTAAATATTGTGGGTTTCTTATGGATTTGTATCTACTACTATTTTCGTATAGCACATTATATCCATAAAAACAAATATTTCTATAAATCAGGCAGACGAACACATTATTTTTCCTTACAAATATATGAACTATATATATATACATTGAGATCAGCTTTCTATTCCTCTATGAATTGTCACCAGAAATATAAAATTAATTTAAACCTCCAAACTTTTATATTGATACTACATGAAAAAGTGAAATATAATTCCTCAACCTTCCGTTTCTATAGAAACATATTAAGACAAACTTTTATATTTGTAAAATTAAAACTAAATACATATTTAATATTAATCAGTAGTAATTATATAAACATTTGAACTTAAACTATACTGTATATATTTAGATTTCATATTTTTGTCATATATTTATATTATCTACAGAACTTAAGTTCTAAAGTAGTTCCTTGAGGTATTTTTATTTTATTTATTTATTTATTTATTTATTTAATTTTGTGATTAAGTATCCCTCAAACCTGTGCTAAATGTCTAAAGGCAAAACATTGTCTTCTGCTTTTTATGCTAAAGCTAACAAGAAAACATTTTGCTTAACTTTATTTTAGGAAATAATATGATGTTATCTTCTAACATTAAAGAGCATTTAATGAAAATTGCAGTAACTCAAAAGAAAAATTAGACTTTCTTTAGATACACTTAGAATACATTTTCCCACTTTTTCCCCTAAAAAAACACCATAAAAGTATCATCCTGGAGAGAATATCATATTTAATTTCCTGTATGATATGATTTTTTTAAAAACGCAAACAAAAAAAATCAACATGTGTGTTTAGGTTTTCTGATTATAAGGCAGCAGCTTTATTTAACTTCTTAAATGTACTTGAAAGATAATATAATCAATTCTGCTTGACAAAACGAGAGTATCACTACCTTTGAAGGACTGAAGAGATGCCATCATCTTACTATGATCTCATAGCACTAAGAGTATCCTTTTAAGATCTTCAAACATGAAATCTTCAGCAGTCAACTTCCTGATTTTGATGACTAAAACTTAAATCTGTCCTGTGTTAGTTTCACTCAAAATCATTCATAGCTACTGCCACAGTATGTGAAATGCCTGTCATAGAAGGTGAAATAGTGAATAAAAAAATCTGTTACTATTAACTAGTTACTACTATTAACCAAAATTTGTAATCAACCATAGTGTTCCCTAAAATACTGTGTCCATTTAGATGGTTTTAGGTACAATAGCAGAAAATCCCAAATAAAATGACTTAATCAGTAGGGGTTATTAATGTACTTAACACATGTCCTCAGGAACACTGTTCCAATGACTCTGTCATAAGATCAGAAGCCTATTTACTGTCTACTCTGCCAACCTGAGCAGTGTGCTCACTGTACTACATGCCCATTCTTCAGCCGATCACCATCAGGAAAAAGCAGATCATCATAATTGGCTTGGACTCTTTAACCTTCACCACTGGGTTACATGGACCCTTTGATAACCATGAGCAAAAAAGAGAGGAGTATAGTTGAGTGATGGTTACTGAGTAGACAAACAATAGAATCTGTCATGTAAAAAAATTTGTGAATCATTTTTTGGGGAGGAATACATTTTTTAAACCATTTGTATCTTCCTTGGTCAGGATTTATAATGTCTTGGTTTCTTTTCGAAAAGTCAGTATTTTATGGAATCCTCAATCATTTTCCTCAAATTCTTTGGATAACGCTTTTAAGTATTTTCTTACTAGAAAATACACTTCATATTAAAAAAAAAAATTAGCCGTCTTTTACGTGCCTAGATTTGTGCTAGGCAAGATTATGTCAGACTCATTAGAGAGATAATATATGGCCAGATTCAACAGAAAACTTTGGTGCACTTTGAGGGAACAGACTAGAAACTGAAAGCAACTAAAAACCAGCAGGTCATGTGTACAGGAAGGATTTGACCAAGAACTAAAAAATCTGACCTGCTCTGCCATCAATAAGAACATCTAAAAGGAAAATAACTGGCAAAATTCTAGGAGAAGATGTAAAAATTAAAAAAGCCTTCAAGATTAACAAAGAAATGACCCATGCTGGGAAACAGTAAGAGTGAACATACATACACACACACACACACACACACATTAGACTTCTATTTGGAAAATACAGTAAAGAACTGGGAAGAAGTATAAAAAGGATTGTAGGAAGTAATAATCTAATTAGCAAATAATTCAAGGTAAAGCACAATGATACAGGTCAGAGTACAATTAATTATAAGGAAGAAAATTCTCTGCAGGTTGAAACAATCTCTAAGTATTCTGGTTTTAATTGCAGGAGAATTTAGTAAGTGTAATTTATCCTTGGTGATAACTTAAGAACATAATTGAAATATTCAATGAACTACTGAACTCAGAGAAATACCATGAAAATAGCTGTATTTTAAAGTAGAAAAAAATCTCACATAAATGTCCAATACACATTAAATGTTTGTACATATAAATATTAAAAGCTAAATCAAAGCAAAATTGTACAATTTTTAAGTCTTTTTATAAATAATACAATTTAACAATCACAATTGAAATTAACAGAGAAAGAGTTCTGTTTCTAAATTGTAAAGTAATGATTTTACTTTTTTATCAGTAATGCAAAATAACTTTAGATGTTACTTTCAAACAAGAAATTGAGTTTACACTAGGTTTTCCATGTATACCCATCTGATTATTTTTTATTACCAACTGGTCTTAACTACAGCTACCTTGACTGGGGCTTTGACTAGAACTTTTATCAATATGGTAGTTAATCTGTATGAACATCAATCTTCCTATGAGCATCTTTGTGTACTACTCATTAGGTAAATTAACTGGCTTTTAAAAGCAATTATATTTACTTTAGATATATAAAATAGCATGTGCCAAGCAGTTATTACAAGAGGAATCCAGGTGCCCTCAAGGAATTGAAAAAAAGATCTTGGCTAGAACAAAGAAAATGGTAAAAGAGTAGAGAAGAATGAGTCTGAGCATGTAAAAAGGAGCCAGTCATTTAAAGACTGTGCAGGGGATGCTAAGGTTTCTGTCCTTTATCTTTAGAAATTTGGAAAACCCTTGATAGATTTTAAGCTTGGGTAGATATGATGAGATCAGTATTTCTAACAGGATTCAATTCAAGAAATGAATTGGAGGACAAATTTGGAATTAGTTAAGAAAAGGGCTATTATAATTAACTCATCCAGAGATGATTCTAGCTTAGGTTAGAGTGGCTAAAATAGTAATGGAGGGGGAAAAATATATCAGTTAACATGCATTGCATTGCAGTTAAATAGAACTTCACATTAGAATTGGCTGAGTCATTAAATATAACACACTGGCCTATAACTTACTACTAGAGGTATCATGAAACCTTACCGAAGATAGTAAGCAGTCTTCAGTAACATTTTTCCTACCGGTTTCCTTAATGCTGTATCCTAAGTGAGTATACAGTGTGATCCCAGAGTGAATATGTGGGTTTCAGTCTGGGTACATGCAGCAATTCAGTGATATCAAGGACATATTGATATTCTTTGAATGATTTCCAGTGGTAGACACAGAGTTTACAAAAATATAGTAGATTCAGTATCTCAACAAGGTTATCAAGGACACAGTTTCATCATGTTCCCTGGTAGGAACAATGTTAACTTTAGTCTAAAATGAGTGGAATAAGATGGTTTCTAGTGCAGTGAGGGCCAAATGGTTTCTCAATTGCATCAGGCTTGAGAGAAAGCAGGTACAATCATAGAAAGTTGTCATGAGCTTTACCTTTACTGAATTAATTGAGCTCAATGTTTTGCAACTGCATAGCAAAGGTTAGTCCCCCACTTTCACTGTGCATTTTCATTGCAGAACAGTCTACTCCTTTCCACACCTCATTCCCTGTGACAAATTTCCAATATGAGGCTTTCAGTTTTCAAAATACTTAATGGAGTTGTATTTCACTTCTCATTTGACTAGTGACATCTGTGTCATATCTTCTCAAACCATAAGGGAGGAGGGGTGAACGGCACCTAAATTCCTAACACTAAGAGCTCACGTATGCTTCATTTCATTTAGTGAGCATGATAATACCAAAGATGATCTGTTGCATCTGCAAATTTGTACTATGTCATACGGCTAATCTACTAATATTTGCTGGAAATTTTGTGAAGATTAATTTATAAAGCTAATATTATTTCACTCACGAATGGAGAAAATCAGTTTTGAGGGTATGACATTTATTAAGGTTTAAAAAATTTTATTTTATAATTAATAACACTTAACTCCACCCCCACGACTTTTAGTGCAAAAACATGCTTGATATTTACATTTTAATATCTTTAGTTCTGGTCCTGAGTCTTATCATCGCAGAATGGAGTTGTCATAACATGTACATGTAAAACCACTGAGTGTGTAGACAGAATCAGTTGCTCTTCAGAAGCTATTGAAATTCAAGACAAAATGCATTAAGGTACTGGAAGGGAATCAGCTGAAGGACTTTTTCCTCATTCTTAAAATTCATACTTTTCCTCTGATAAATATAGATCACATATATTACTACAGTCTGCCCCAAAACTATTTCATTGCAAATATTCATGCAGTATTTTTTGGTTTGGTTAATGATGAATGTCCTGGAATGCTACCATTAACTGAACAAGCAGTACCATAACTCAACTACAGTAGACATATATAGCAAAAGTAGTTTTGATAAGTAAAATCATATAGCTTATAGAGTGGGAGAAAAATAAACTTTTGGTTCAGATGGATATAAATAAGGAACTATAAATTAGGATTTAAATCACCTAAAATGACCACTAATAGTATTTCCAAAAACAAAGGGAGGATTATTTTCAAAGTATTTACACTCAAAAGAACTTTTCTTATATATATTTTGCTTCTTACTGCCACTGAGTAGCATCTCCTCATATGAGTCAATAATACTTCTTTAACTTAAGAATAAGATCAATGGCCACAAAATTTTGAGTTATACTATACTTTTGGAGAATTATACAACATTTGATCTAAATTCACTTGGCATTGAGTTACTACTTAGTGCTACAAAAATTCTCTTTAGAAATAATATTTACTTTTCTAGGTCACAAAGTGTAATTATATATATATATATATATATATATATATATATATATCTACATTTATTGCTTGATGAGTAATTTTTACTTGAAATAACTTGTAAAACTAGTCTAATATAATAGAATGAATACTGACTGCTTTTTACCTAATAAGTTCATCTATTATTTTACAGATTTGCCTGTTTATTTGGTATCATATTGAAACTAAAAAAAAAGAAACACTTAGCATTGTAAAAGTAAATACCATAGACAGTCTGTGAAACACAGATGGTTGTCCAGGAGCTGGGAAAAATAAGTCATGGAGGGTTTACAGAATTGTAGTAAAAACTCACAACAGTCTTAGGAAAACATAAAACACACACACACACACAACTATTTTGTGCCTTTAAGAAAGAAACTGCCAAACTGTGGTAAAATATGACTTATAAAAAGTCATCACATTCTACGATAAAGTGTTTTGGGGTAAAACTAATGTTCAGTTACTCCATGTTTGGGGAAGAGGGGTACAGTCAGTAGATGTGGAACTAGTATCCTCACTAATTCTAGCCAGAAAGACAAAGAATGTTTCCAAAATTTCCATTATCTCGAGGGTTCAAGTTACTCTGAATCCCCATTGGACAAGAAACAAACCCATCTACAGCTCGTTGACATGCTTAAATGACTTGTTTACCTGGAAAATAAAAACAGTGACAACTGTGAAATCATGGGAATGTTACTGAAATCAATGTTAACAGATCTGTGTGTAAAAGTGTGTCTTCCTTTTATCTGCTGTGCAACCTTATGCCTCTGGCCCTCATTTATTCCCTTAATAATGCAATGGGAGTAATAATTATACACCTTTCTAGGGATTGTCATGAGGTTCTTGTTGCAGAATGTGTTTGTTATGTGTGCTAAATTGTGAAGCCCCACCCAAATTTTAGAAATGCTAAAATTTTAAAAAAAGAAATGCTAAAAATTTTAATATTAACGCAATATTATAAGAGATATAAAGCTGGACAAAGGAAAAGAAGAATAAACTCATAGAAGAACCGAGGCATAAAGAGACTTTTGAGTTAACAGACTCAGGCCAAATCATTATTCTTCAAGCAACATTAACATAAACTGATTAAGCCCCGTTGGGGACTTCTGAGCATACATCACACTAATTATTTCTTTAGAAAGCCTTAAATAGCCAAATTTCTTTGTCCCTTCTAAATTATTTATTCTCAAAGGCTCTTTTACTCTCTTTCTCTAAAATACCTAAAAAGAATAGAATCAACTCAAAATGCCTTTCCTGACATACCTTATTTGTAATGTACACAGTGTAATGTAATATAATGCTTTCAACACTGACTTGTCACAGTATTCTGTATTTAAGTAAAAATATGATACAACATGCATAGAACAAAAAATAAACTACTATAGATTTCATAATGTAATTATTTTCAGATAGGCATACATATTAAGAACTGCACACATTCTTAAAGCTAACAGTTTATTATAATTTCTAATATATCTTATTTTTAAGATATATGAATAATGTTGTAGTTGCATCTTGTTAAATTAAATTAGGCATCTCTTACTGTTTTCGCAATTCATATAATTGCCCCGTAATTTTGCAAATGTGATACTAAGAATGCACAAATGACATAAAGCTCATTTTTATGTAAACATAGTAATTAATACAGAAATCTCAAATTCTCTTAACTGTCAAAATCAATATGCTTATAAGTTAGAAAAATCCTGGCTTACTGCCTTGAACAACTTAGAAAACATTAGGTAATCGGCTTTCAGTACAATAAATATATTCATAAAGGATGTAAATGAGATTCAAGAAGGTATTATGTAAGAAATGCTGGAGGATATGATACTGAGTTGTCCCCCCCTTTTTTCCTCTATGATAATAAAGAAGACAAATTATGACAATGTTCATTTGAATAGGAAAAAAAAAGGTAATTGATCTTAGCATAAGAGAATAAAAATTGATGTAGTTGATCACAACTGCAATCTACTCTATCTTTCCCTTGGGGAAAAGTGTCATTCTTATATATGCTCATCAAAATTGAATTGAATTGAAATAAAAGTGTACTTATTGACTCTCCTCCCTCAGAATATGTGAAACTATTATGCTCACATTCAAATACCCAAGTAGTGAATTAAAAATTATGCCTTTGGTCCATAAACTTTTTACTTTCAATATTTTAAAAGCATCAAAATTGCTATATTCAGAAAATCTTTTAAAAAATATTTTGTAAATAGACAGTATTTGTTACTGAAAAGAACATTTTCAGCCTTTGGATTGGCCATGCAATGACCTCTTCCAATATGAAAACTCATGTATTTCTGAGTTTTATTTTTTATTTCTTTCTTGTTCTTTGATGTTTTATTTCCATACACTTTCTCTATTTTCCTTTATTAGATATTTTATTATCCAGATGTTGGGTGTCCTGTTCAATTGTCCTCTCCCCCCACCCCTGGGTGAGAATTTGGCTCTATCTTAGTAGAAAACTCTTTCTATGGAGACTATAATACTCTGAATCATATTTATCTAGGTATGGATATGTAATGGACTTGGGCACTCAAATTTCAATGTATGTATTTTTAATTTAGCCCTTTGTTTTCACTTTGGACATCTATCCTCAAATTTTATCTGGTTTTCTCTAAGTCACAGACGCCAAAGAATTTCTCCAAAGAATAAACCTTCAGTCTTCCGTCCAGAATAGGGAAGACTTTCATACAGCAGTATGAAGTCAAGAAGAGAATCAGGGAATCTAATGGAGATTATATGTATAACTTTTCAACTAATTCTCTTGTTGTAATGCCACTGTCACTTCTTTTCCAGAGGCACTCATCCACACCAGTCATTGAGTGTTGCATCTTGGGGCTTCTTGGCTTTTTCCTCTGCTGTTTTAAGACTTAAATTTCTCAGGTCCACTAGGTAAGCTTTATTTTTTAGTGCATCAGCATTGTATCTTCAGGAAAAAAAAAAATTGTTGATGTTTCCTTTCCAAATTCCTTGCTAATTTGTTCATAACACAATAAAACATTATAATGAGTTTCTTAGTAGGCAGTAAGAGCTAGTATGTCTCTACACAACCTTCCATCATTAACCAGAAGCCTTCCTTTATTAGGTAAATGTAGTAAAATCATAATTTAGTATTAGTGTTATATTAAAAAATAGATATTACTTCCAAGAGCTGAGACTGAATCAATCTTGGAATAAATTCAATATTAAAATTTCATAATTGATTGTGTATAACACCCAGAGCACCATGCAATATGATGCACAAATAATGAATAATGAATCATGGAACATTACATCAAATAATGAATCATGGAACTTTATATCAAAAACTAAGGATGTACTGTATGGTGACTAACATAACATAATAAAAAATTATTATAAAAAATAAAATAAAATAAAAATCTGCCTGCTTTTTAGTCTCCAAAAAAATCATAATTGAATAAATAATTACAAAAAGTGTATTGGTATTACTGAGGATATGAAATTGAATAAGAATCTCTGTTCTCAGAAGATGAGTTCTATAATTGGAAAGATTTATTAACTACTACAAAGTGACTAGGATTTAGGAAGAGTGAGGGCAATATCATTACCAATGTGCCAATACCAATCCAGTGAGTTACACAGAATGGGATATAAACTTAGAGTAATCCAAAATGATTTAGGAAAAACAGTGTCACTCATAATGAATTTTGAGGATCTTAGGACAATTATAGCAGAGATGGAGAAGGTCATGCTTGCAGTGTCATTTTGAGAGAATATAAGCAAAGGCATGGCAAGAGAGCATCTACCTGTATGTTTGATATCACCAAGTAGTTTCATTTGCTTAAAGTATAGGATACACATGGAGAGTAGGAAAAATATTGCTGATAATATTTCAATTTTTGAGGACTCTTTTCTTACTGAGCATTGCAGTTACTTCTCATGGGTTTTCTTTAAAAACTTAATGTTCCAGGCCAAAATAATCTCTTAACTCATGTTTGTTTCTCTAACTCATTGTTTCTCTAACTAGCATAAGTCAATCAAGAAAATGTGAAATTCCATTGCTTACTTTGGGAAACTTTTCATATAAAAATGGTTGTAAGAGACTACGTATAAGCAAAAAAAAAAAAAAACAACAACAACAACAACACCACCACCTTATTCGGGGTACAAGCACACACTCTCTCTCCCACCCTTTATCCCTCTCATCTGTATGCTTTCTCCCAAACTCAGAGCATAAAGAAAATTAGACTTTTATGGTAATTATTTCATATCTGTCTGAAGACGGTTCTCTCTAAATTCTTTCACTTTTTTCTCTTGTCTTTTCTTAGGAAACTTTGTTCTGGTACTATATACATACTCTAGGGATATGCAGTTTAGATAAATATTACAGAATTTCCAAAAGAAATGATCTCTGGTAGTTTTATCCATTACTAAAATTGTAGCTCAGAAGGAGGAATTTAACTGTGGTTAACTGTGCTTGGTAATGCTTAGGTTCTTTAGAGCTGTTAGCATGGCTTCAGAAGTGTTGATGTGCAAGTACAGAGGTTGATTTATATTTATATTAAAGATAGTTCATACAATAACCTTGATTAAAATTTGATTTTTTGAGCAAATTAGAGTGACTGAATTTTAGCTTAGAAATAACTCTATTTCTTCTTCGTTATGGTAGAACAATACTAAAATAATGTTAGTACAATATACATTAGGTAATAAGACTAAGATTTTATTTCTAATGATTTGAATAGTTCACATTATCTACATGAAGGCTGTGGGTTCCACAGGCTATCATTGTCTTAAATTGGATAAATGTAGCAATAAATGAAATTTATTTCAAACCAAAAAATTGCATTAAGCTAAATACAATTATAGCAATATATGCTTTTTTAAAAAAGGGGTGTCTTTTAAAAAGGGCAAAATCTCATAAGTTCTTATAATGATACCAATCTTAAAGACTTGATATGTTGGATTAAATTGTTATTTCAAGGGTTTTGTGTCAAGCTTAAGACCTTAAGCTAATATTAAATTGTAATTCTTTGGGTATCTGGATAATATCCAAGTACTATATATATATATATATATATATATATATATATACACACATACACACACTTTATATATATATATATACTTTATATATATATATATATACTTTATATACTATATATATATAATTATATATATAATTAGTTACAGTATATAATCTTAAATTGTTCTTATTCTTACTTTTATATACAGGTTAGCTAAAGATTAATAGACCATGAAGATGTAGATCTCTTTAAATGTATATATTCACATATATATAATATATATATGAATGCATATATGTACATACTAAATGTTATATACATTATATATTAACATAAATATATTATAATATTGTATTTTACCTTACGTAATATAATATATGACAAATATTACATTTATACACACATATATTACATATTTTTCCTTATTTTGCAACATTTTTCCAAGATAACTTTAACGTTCCTCTCAGGCTGACTGAACTTTAGTCAGGTTTATTTTTTATTCCAGTTCACTGACCTCGCTTTTCTAGGATCACTTACTTTAGAGAACTTTTGGTTGAATATTCTTTCTCTACCTCCTAGTTGGGTAAATCTTTTCCCAGCCTCTTGCAGATTTAACAACTGAGGAATGTCTCCTTCAAGGGCCTGGGAACTATTCTTTTGAAATCTAATCAAGAGAGATAGAGCTCCCATTTGCCAATTTCTGCCCGAGGAAAGGAGCCAGATATCTGTAAGCACCAATCAGTAAATAGATGACCTAACCACACTGATCAACTTCCAAACTAAGGTCTTCCAGTACTTTACTAGCTCACCCCAGTTCTTAAAAACTCTCCTGCCTTGTTTCAACAGAGATGAGTTCAGTCTCTCTCCTCTATTGCAATAGTCTGGACCTCTATTCCAAGTCTTCAATAAAGTCTTCCTTGCCTGTTTAATTCTGTCCAGTGCAATTTTTTTTTATACCTTAAAAAAATACAGTGATATGTAATGTAATATGTGTTCATTTAAAAGAGTTATTTGAACAATTCTTGCTTTCCTGCTCTCTGGGTTTCTTTTTATCTGGGGAAAAAAAGTTTATTACTTTCTTTAAATATAATTAATATATAAATCTTCACAGAGAAATTACAATAGGTATATAAAATATTTTGCCTGCTATTGTTCATTAATATAAAAAAATCAGTAATATAGTACATACATTGTATTCTTTACCACTGTGATGAGATTGACTATATTTTAAATATAAAATTAAAAGTTTTAATTATACCATCTATTTGCATACTTATATACTTTTGTATATTTACATACATAGGCATATTTGAATTTTGAGGTTAATTTAAGAAAATTATTAATAGCCAAAAATATAATAAAAGACAAATTTGAGAGCATGCTGTAATTGTGAAAAATTGGGAAATGTGAATTCTTTTTACTTTAGCTTATAATATACACAATTATTAATTTAGGAAAAGCAACGAATTATATTAAATTGTGTTGACAAAGTTGACTCAATATGGAAAGAATCATTCCTGATTTAATATGATCATTTAGGTTTGAGTATAAATTATGAGTTGGATTGCTTATAGAAATTAAGATTAGAATTTGGACTTCCTGGGGCACGTGGACGGCTCAGTCCTTAAGCATCTGCCTTAGGCTCAGGGTGTGATCCCAGGGTCCTGGGATCGAGCCCCGCATCGGGCTCCCTGCTCCAACTGGGAGCCTGCTTCTTCCTCTCCCACTCCCCCTGCTTGTGTTCCCTCTCTCGCTGTCTCTCTGTCAAACAAATAAGTAAAATCTTAAAAAAAAAAATTTGGGCTTCCTTTCTGTAAACCGGCCAAATTATCCTGTGCCTATATAACAGAAGTTCCCTTTAACACCAAAATATGCATTAACTCTTTGAACTCAACATATTCCTAAGTTATTTTGACCAAAAGTGTGTGTTCCCTTTTGTTGTTACGGCTTGTTGCTTCTGAATCTCCTTGATTTTGCTTTACTAAAATTCATACCAGCTGTCTTTTAAACCTAAACTATCTTTGGTTTTGCTGGAGTGGCTTTGACTGAAAGCAGACCACTGATAGCTCTAATGACTGGCATTGTCTTTGTGGTAGAAAAGCCTATTGGCTGCATCTACAAATTGGATAGGGGTCCAATCATCTCAAGAATGATGCTTGTCTCAGGATGTTTCAGATATAACTTGGAATTTATTTTGGCCCTTCCTTCTCATAATTGGGAATGAGAGAGAGAGAGAGAACAGAGAAAGAGAGGGAGATGGGAGGGGAAGCGGAGGGGGAGAAGGGAGAGATGGTGCTCTTTAGATAATTTAACTTTTAAAAAAGAGCAAAACAGCCTCCATTTGAATTCACAAACTTGAACCACTGAAGGGAAATTTTGCAATACCAATTTCTGTCCCCAAAGTTCTTTTTTCATGTTTTATGAGTCACGGAAGTAAGTAGACTACTTCATGTCATAGTTCAGAGAATAATAGAACTAGATCTTGTCACTAAGGCCGTAAGACTATCAAAGAGATTCATGAAGGTGGATAGGTAGTGTTTTTTTTGTTTTGTTTTTTAAAATTTTTATTTATTTATTTGAGAGAGAGTGTGAGAGAGAGAGAGCAGGGGCAAGGAGCATGAGGGGCAAAAGGAGAGGGAGAAGCAGACTCCCCACCGAGCAGGGAGCCCAACCAGCGACTGGATCCCAGGACCCTGGGATCATAACCTGAACAGAAGGCAGACACCCACCCAGCTAAGCCACCCAGGTGGATAGTCAGTGTTTCAATAGGGCAATTATAGAATTAATAGTGCCTATTTGATGTAGAGTTCATGCTGCCTTAGGGTAAGATAATTGTATTTACATTTCTATAGACTTATCTATTACACTGAATATTACTAAACAATTAGGAAAGAAAAAAAATCATGAAACTATGTAATTTGGTTAATATTTCCAAATAGACTTTTATGGGTTCTTTGGACTGGTGGAAAGGTTATGTTCTTGTAATTTAACTTGAGCTCTCTTGGCTTTTTCCTTAGAAGTGAACTACAAATTCTGATTATAATCCTTCTCTTGGTATGTGCAGTGTTGCAACGCTCAAATGAGTGACTTAAAGAGAATTCAATGTTCCTGTGCAATTGCTAGCCAATCAAATGATCCAAAAAATGATCTTCCAGCACAGAGAATAGAAAATCCTGACACAGATATTGGAACAATTACCTTCAAAAACTTACCACACGACCACTCTATACATTACACATACATTACACAGTGGTGGAGATCTACACTGACTATGTCTCATTACAGTGTCATACTTTAAGCTTAGGCTGAAAAATGCTAAAAGCTGGGGGGAGGGGCTGATAATTGACAAAAAAACAGAATTTTTTGTTCGTGTGTTAAATAAACCCCAAACCAAACCAAACCCCTAACTGCTTTGGTTAAAGAACGACTAGGTTCTGTAATATATGGCATGTACCAATTAAATAGCTTGCAAGATAAAACTTGCTTCAAAACATTCATTTCAAAAATCTAACCTCACCCTTTGCTCAGAAATCCAAAGCCATCATGTGATCACTTCTGCCTAATGCAGCAAATTATCAGTGTTGCATAATCAGTGTTAAAATCCCCCAGTCCAGGCTTTAAAACCAATCCTATAAATACTCTCCCCTAGCTCCTCAGAAATAAACTGTTCAGGATGATATTCTTCCTTACTGCACTAATTCCAGTAAATTTAACTTTGATTAACAACAGTTGGAATCTACTAAGAGCTGCATGTGTCCATAGAGAATCATTTCTACAAGGATTTAGGAAATTGACATCACTGTGGGATCAGACTTTAGAACACAGGAAGTTTGAATTTGGCTTCAAAAATAAGTATTTCCATCCATTTGAGTTTTACTTTATACCCTATAGTATCAAAATATATATAATAGAAAAGTCCTCCTTCACATGTAAAACAAAGACAGGTAACGAGATCAGAAAACTAAATTCTATTAATTTATAATGAGGTATATTATCAAAAAATAAAATCATGTTATTTTAAGAGGTGTTTAAACAGAGATAATATGACAATTCATTTGAGAATTAAAAAAATGATTAATGTCTAAAATACAAACGTACTTTCCTGAGATTATAGAGATTAGCAAAATATTTCATGTTAAGATTTGATAAGAACATTAATCAAGATTACAAATTCCAAGACAAGGAAAAGAGGATATTTTAATGTCTGTAGTCAATATTTTTGGTATGAGGTCTTTTTTAACAAGTCCCAATTTGAAGCATCTCAACAACAACAAAAAACAATTTTATGACATATTATGTACAGTAGTCATGTTATTTAAAAAACAGAATTAATTTTAAAATATCTTAAAATTACAGTAGCTTGAACTCTACATAGAATATCACCATCTAAATATGAAGTGTTTTTGGGAAGGGAGTTTATTTAAAAATTACTCTTCTGATAACTCTTAAATGCAATTTGATCAATATTTGGGATTAAAGGAGCACTGAGTAGCTATGAAAATCTATAGCTGGAGGGCTTATATTTATTTTTTGTAATACTTCCAAGAAAAGGAAATAATACAAGCAAAGTACCACTGCTGGAGTTTAAGCAAATGGCCATCCATTAAAGTTTTCAAAGCATTTTAAACATCTTTTCTTATGATTCTTGACAGCTGAGGGCAAACAAGGTTCTTTGTCAATTTATGACTAAGCTGATACCTATAAAGATCCTCTGAGATTACTGTAAGCTCCAACTAATGTCCATTTCCTTTATGCTACATTTGGGCTTTCAAGAGTGATGTCCTCCTAGGTGGCTATCTGTCTCCCAGACTCATTTACCTGAATACATAAAATGAAAAGTGATGAGCTTTTGGGGTGGACTTACTATTTGGCACATTAAAGCTAATTTATTATAGATTAATATGACCTTAGCAATACCACCTTTTCTTTACTTCACTTTACTTCTCCAGCACGAAAAAGACCTTATAGATAAGAACGGGCTGAAATAGATTGTATATTACAAAATATATTATGTACTGTCAAGTTTCATATTTGTGAATATGTGTGCACATTACATACAATCCTTAGGAGGTTGAAATCCATGTATGGTCATACTGAGGCTCTAATTTCATTTTGAAAAATAAGTAGTCCTCATAATTTGTCTTACGTGAAAGGACAAATGATATTCTTAATTCAAGCGGAAGTGAGTTTTGCTTGAAATATCAGTATGGGCAAGGATATGAATGTACTCTTTGCTATGCGATTAAAATGTAGGTGAGAACACCGATTTAAATTCTATTCCTTTACCAAAAGAATGTTTATGTTTAAAAAAAAACCTACATAACAACACGATTTGTAATATTTGATAATGTTGTAAAAATTAGTCTTGAGATAAAAAAATTAATATTAGAGACAATATATATAAAAACACAGACAGATATAGGTATTGATACTGATTCAGAGATATCCTAGCACCCTTAGAGACATACATCATTTAGCCTTTTTCTGCATATACTTGCATATATTTACTTGCATATATGTTTTCCTAAAAGGCACTTATTAAAACTTGCTTAAAAAATGGTATCTTTTAGGTTTAGGACAGCAGCTGGTTTGACAGTTGCTATATTAACAGTGGGAAAGACAGAATCATGGCCAAGAACACAAGGGCAAACCTTACTTGCATGAAAAGCATCACATGAGGCTGTATCTAAGTCACTGCAGCATAGTCCTGTTTAATCTACAATCTTAAATATAAGTTATGCCCCCACACTGTGGTGACTTAAAAATAACAGCCTTAATATCTTAACTTTAAAAACATGACTCAAAGGTTAATGTGGAAAAAAGTTTAGTTACTAAAGAGGCAGAGGTGGATTAGACCTTGTTTGGTGGGAATGATGCAAAATTCTATGACACAGTAAATTATAGAGAACTGCAACTCTGTGAACAGAGTGATGTCTCTCTATGGTAGTGCTAGGAACAGAGGGTGCATCTTTCTCTGTGATAGAGCGATGCACACAGTGTTGTGAAAGGCGGCTTGCTATAGTCAGGGATTGTTTACCATATGAAGGGGCATGCAGAAGGAGACCTGAAGGATAAACAGAGGGAGAATCTGGGAAAGTCATTACAAGTAGCATGAACTGACTGTTCAAATCCCAAAGGCAAAATGAAATAGAAACGCTTAAATAAACTCCAAGTAATTTATTATCATTCATTAGTAATTCATTTATTCAACAAATACATGTTGAATGCTAGCCATTTGAGTGCACATATATTTTTAAAACCTCATCAAAATTCGAATTCACCAGTGTTATTTAAATTATTTTGAAACCTACGTGCAAGAAACTTTCCTGAGTCTTACTCCTCTTACTCCACGTTGATAATAAAACTTTTCTTTTGTATTGATTCATTTTTATGCCCATAGATTAAATATTTTATAACTACATGCTTAAATAGCAAATACATTACATAAAATACACTACAAGTGGAATCAATGTCCCTCCTAAATAACCAATATAAAATGTTTATTTATTACTGATAAAATTGAAAAAAAAAAAAAAGTGTTCTAAAATTTCCCTATGCAGGTCAGAGCTAAAAATAAGAAATCATATAAAATCTCAAACATCCACTCCATAAATATCATGGTCAATATAAACCAATCAAATAAGACCAACAATAGCAGGAAACTTAAAGTAGATATGTCCATATTATAAATGTTGTTTTAAATTTAAAAACAGACCACTTTTTATTAAGTAGTGAGCTCTTTTTTTTTTAAATAAAAATAATACTATGAACCAAAACTTAAAGGAATTTCATTGTAGAGCTTGAGAATTCAGCAAGAGGCAACAATTATATGCATGAAGAGGTATTGAACAAGTCTGGGGATTGTCAGGCAAAAACATATGTTCGTCACTTCCTGTGTTTCCATGTAAAGATGCCAGTTGGGGTCTCTCATCCTACGTCTTCATTCCTTCTGGTCCGGGAAAGTCAGGGAGACACTGAAAAGTGTTGGGGGAGGAACCTGGACACAAATGACTAACCCCTCTGGGTTCTCTTCTTTTCTAAGCAGCTTGTTTGAACAGAGGGTGCTTTCTGGGCAGCTGAGAAGCCTAAAGTTGTGTAGGCTAATTTTACTCTAATATATTAGGAAACTGCATGTCACACATGCAGTCCATTCTCCAAACTTTTATCAGTAATGATACAGCTGGCACTTGATCTCCATCTGCTTGATCCTTGAATCTATCTCTCAACTGCTTTTGCACCATTACTGGCTTTGTAATGGACAAGAAACTAAAACTCACTCTGTCTCAATTTATTCATCTGCAAAATGAAGATAATGCTTTTTTGAAGGTTAAATTAATTTTACTAATATTTTCAAAGTGATTAGCCATATTTGGCACATAATGAGCACTGGTTAAGTGTTGTTAAATAAATAAACATTATCCATCCCTTTGCAGCTCCAGTCCTGAGATCAGAGAGGGATCTAGAGTTCATCTCAGTCAGGTCTTTGTTGAACAAAGAAAGGAATTATAATTCATTAAAACCACCATAGAAAGTGCTGTGCATAATTTAGATTATATGGAAGTAGGAAGAAGAGTTATATGTAGTCATTCAGCTGAGAAGCAACACCGGTATCAGCTGGGCAGCAGTAGACCGAGTGTGGATGAGAGACTGCAGTGGAAATCTTCCTTATATTGCTCACAGACTTCTCAACCATTCTCCACCATTATGTTAGGAGTTAACTGAACAGGTAGGTGGTCAGGGTCCCCAACAAGAAAACATGGAGTCAGGACAGCTACGATAACACAGCACTAACATTCTGTTTTGCAGCTTAGACAGGACCACACTAGCATTCCATTTCACAGCCTTCTCAGAAATGACTTCTGCAAATTGTCCTGAAGTAAGTCAATTAACCACAAAGCATTCGTCCCTATCACAGGCAAGGGGCAGTTAAGACAGAAGCCCCCAGATGTCAGCCAAAAAAGACCCTCAGCACGTAGACACTAACCTAACAGGTAGACAGATACATGACCAAAGCCCCGATCCTGATCGGCATGACTCAGCACATCCTGATCGCTTAACACAGTTCTGCAAAAGAGCTCATTAAAAACCTCTAAACTTAGAAATTCTGAGGGCAACCCTCTCGGGCCCCCACCCTCTCCGGGAGCTTTATATTATTGCTCAGTAAACTTTGCTTTGCTGCCCACCACTCTCCATCTGGTCTTCCTCTTTATTCTTTGAAGCAGTGTGACCAAGGACTGCGGGCACTAACGGCAGAGAATTCCTGCAACAATTAGAGGGAGATTCTGGCTGTGGTCAGGCTGCATTTGCAATCACCTGCAGGTAGGTTAGTTTCTCTTGAACAGGTATCTCCTCCAGGTAGTGTGTTGAATGATGGCTCCCAACATGATAGCTGCACGTCCTACTCCCTGGAAACTGTGAACATGACCTTTTGAGGAATAAAAAGGCTTTTGCAGATTTTAAAAATTCAAAAATGCTGAAACAGGGAGATTATCCTAGATTATCTGAGTCCTAAATCCAATGACTAGGGTCCTTATAACAGAAAGGTAGAGGACAATATGAGATAGTCAGCAGAGGAGAAGACAGAGCGAAGAGGAAAAAGTGATTTACTAAAAGTCAGAGATTGGAGTGATGTGGCTGTAAGAAGCCAGAAATGCTGGTGGCTAAAAGAAACTGGAAAAGGCAAAATACAGAGTAGCTACGGTGAGGGAGAAGCTAGGTGGGAACAGTGGAAGGAATGCCCAGAGGCAGAGTCCCAAGTTCTTGAAGGGGAATGACAGAGACAGGAACTGGAGGCAAGGATGGTGATAAACAAGCCGCACATTGGAAGCCTAGGGGCACAACATCCTGACCTCGCAGCCTCCCAACCTTGGGCCTGAGAGATCAAGAGTGGAAGGTGTGGATCAAGCCGTCTCTTGTTCCATCTCTGCCCCAGAGTAACCCCTAGACTCATTATAATACATTTGCATGTGGGTACAGCCCGCCCCCCACCAACCTCCATGGAGAAAGGGTGCCATGATAATTCCAGTATTAATCTTGTAGGGTCAAAAACTCCCCTTCCCCACCTGTGGGAGGAGTTCTCCAAATTATTGGAAGTAGCCTCTCCCACCCACCCATAACCCTACTAGGCATCTAGAGAGAATGAAGCCCTTATGACGCACTGTTTTAAGACTTCTGGCCTCCAAAGCTAAGAAAATGGAGTTCTCTTGTTGTTTTTTTTTTTTGTTTTGTTTTGTTTTTGTTTTAAATATTTTATTTATTTATTTGACAGAGATAGAGACAGCCAGTGAGAGAGGGAACACAAGCAGGGGGAGTGGGAGAGGAAGAAGCAGGCCCATAGCATAGAAGCCTGATGTGGGGCTCGATCCCAGAACGCCGGGATCACGCCCTGAGCCGAAGGCAGACGCTTAACGACTGAGCCACCCAGGCGCCCCAAGGAGTTCTCTTGTTTTAAGCCACCAATTTGTCGTGGTAGCTTGTTATGGCAGCCACAGGAAACTAACGCAGATTTTGGCACTGGGAAGTGGGGTACTGCTGTCACAAATATCTAAAAATGTGGATGTGGTTCTGGGCTTGGATTATGGGTAAAGCCTGGAAGAATCTGGAGAAGCATGCCAGGTGCTTTGGAAAGATTGTTGGTAGATGTATGGATGCTGAAGTCAATTCTGCTGAAGGTTTAGAAAGAATTACAGAGCAGAGTAGAGAAAGTGTGTAATGCTTTGGAGCATAAATATATTTTCATAAACAGAATATTGATGAATACTGAATGTTAAATGCACTGTAGGAAGGGGCTCAGAAGGAAATGAGAAACACATAATTGGAAACTGGAGAGAAGACAAGCCTTATTATATAGTGTGTAGAAACTTAACCAAGTTGTATTCTCCTGCAGGATGGAAAGAACAACTTTTAAGTGGTAAACCTGAATATTTAGCTGGGGAGATTTCCAAAGTATTGAAAATGCATCCTGATTTCCTCACTTATTTTGCTGTTCAGAGTAAAATGTGAGAGAAAAGGATAAATTGAGGAAGGAACTGTTCGAAAAGCAACCAGCCATTGATGATTTTAGAGGTTTTCAGCCTGTCCAAATTGCAAAATATGCTAAACTGAAGAAAGCAAAGTGTACTCTGGAGAGAGATCCAAAAGTGTGGCTGGACCACCTTATACTGAAAGTTTATAAGTTACAGATCAATTCAAAGACTTTAGCAAAAGCCAGGAATAGAGATGAGGTTATCCAGGGATGATCTGAGGGGGGCCCTCTTGTCTACTGGTCTGACCGTGGAGCTACAAGTCACAAATGATTATGCTCAGACCCCGATACCTAATAGAATTTTTCTTGCTAAATTTAAAACGTGCTTGGGACTGGTGACCCTTTTATTAGTTAGAATTTCTACCTTTTGGAATGGGAATGTCTATCCTATCCTAGTCCTAGCACTATTTTGGAAGCAGATAATTTGTTTTCTAGTTTGCCAGGTCCACAAATGGAGAACAGTTCTGTCTCAGGATGTATCATACTCAAGAGTCTTATTCGTATCTGATCTAGGAGTTAAATGATAAGATTTTGATTTTTAACCTCAGGATATGCAGATGGTATTATGGACTTAGAGTTTATGTTGTAATGGGTTGAGACTTCTAGGAATTTGTGGATGTGTAGGATGCATTTTGTGTAGGGGCTACACATGAATTTTGAGGGGTCAGAAGGTAGACTGTAGCAGGTTATATAGTGCCTCCCATCTCCACATCTTAAACCCTGGAAACTGTAAACGTTAACTTATGTTGGAAAAGAGTCTTTGTAGGTGTAATTATAATAAGGATTTTGCAATAAAGATATAATCCTGGGTTATCTGGATAGGACCTAAATCTAAAGGCCAGTGTCATTATAAGGGAAAGGCAGAGGAACCGGAGCCAGATAGAGGAGCAAAAGACAGAGAGAAGAGGAGAAGGCAGTCTGGCCACTGATGCAGAGTTTGAAGTGATGTGTGGCCATATTCCAAGGAAGCCAAAGAAGTAAATGGGCCATTAGAAGCTGGATGAGAAATGAATGGAATTTGTCCATAGTGTCTGCAGGCAGTGAGACCCTGTGAACACACTGATTTTGGACTTATGCCCTCCAAAATATTTAGAGAATAGATTGATTTTGTTTTAACTACCAAGTTTGTGCTAATTTATTATGTCAGCAACAGGAAACTAATCCTCTCTAATAAAATATTTGCACATTTAATCTCCTACTGGGTTCTCCTTCTCTGAGGGCCTGCACTAACATAACCGAGATAGAATATTTTTGTTATCAGGAGCGGAGAATCAATATTTTTATTTTGGAAATATTAAATATAAGATGCCCCTAACATATTAAAGTGGGAATGGCAAGTGGGCAGTTGGATAATGGGTCTAAAGTTCAGTGGAGATGCCAAACCTGGGAAAATAAATGTAGGGGGCATTGACACAAAGAGGATATTTAAAGATATAGACTGTTTGAGGTATCCTATTTCAAATGGTGTCAATCAGAAGAGAGTGTTAAGCCTGCCTGAAGTACTCGCAGCGTTTCACATACTAGGAGAATGAGGAGAATGAGCCAGTGAAGGAGACCAAGAAGGAAAAGCAATGAGGTCATGTGGTTTGTGCTCCAAAGAGCTCCTAACTCCCTTCCTGTCTTTAACCTCATCCCGCATCTCCTATCTTAGTCTCACTTCATTTCTTTCTTTTTTTTTAAGAGAGAGAGCAGGGGTGGGAGGACGGAGGAGGAGCACAGGGAGAGGGAGAGAGAGCCTGACACAGGACTTGATCTCACCACCCTGAGATCATGACCTGAGCAGAAATCAAGAGTGAGACACTTAACCCACTGAGCCCCCTGGGCACCCCAGTCTCACTTCAGTTCTGTCCTCCACTTTCTATTGGATTCATCTCCACAGAAGTTAAGATTGGTTTGTATTGATGGTGGTTGGTTTTTACATTTTGTAGAGTTTCTTTAAACTGAAATGTGTACTGCTATTGTTCTTTACCAAAAAAATTTTTAAAAAAATATTTGAAATATTCCACAAAGGATCTGTGTCACAATATCACTGGAACAAAAGAAGCATATCAATATTATTAGGAAAAATAAAGTCATTTTTTTATTCAGTGTCTCTGGTATGCAAAGGGACAATGTGCAGAGCTGAGCTGCAGAGATCAGCATTAGAAGACAATGAGGCCTAAGGAAATCTGGTTGAGACAAAGGTTCCTCTAGTCACTCTCACTAACTGCTACACAATCCACAATATCTCCACTAGCTTTTGTCTTCCTAGATAAATTTATATTCTCACTTTTAATTTCCTTGAATTCTCTCTGGGTCAGCGTGGCATTAACATGAATAATCACTGTTATTCTCTCTTCTCCCACATGCATATCAACTTCAGTGTATCACAGTCTGCTGGTTGCTTCCCAGCACTCGATGTTCATTCTTCTCTTCTTCAGATGGGCATTTGGTCACCCAGAAGAAAAGCAACATTCTCTTGCCTCCCTGTAGGCAGGTGTGGCTCTGTCATCGAGACAAAGCCAATAGAATACAAGTAGAATTATCATGCGGCAGATTCCACACATATTCTCCGAAAGAACAATTGCAAAGTCCCTTTCACCCTTCGTCCTTTTCCAGTGGTTGGAAGGCAGACATAATGTCAAACTCAGAAGTAGAGCCACTAGTAGAGAAGCAGCAAGATTAAAAAGGACCCGTGTCCCTTGGGACACATGGAGCTGAGCCAGTTCAGGAGATTGTGCTACCTACTTAAGAACCTTTAAGTGAGAATTGCATTACTTACACCACTTTTACATGGGAGTCTCTGTCATTCACATATGAAACTAATCTTGAGTAATATTGATTTTTTAATAATTTCCAACTGGGTTGGTAACAGAACATGTGTCATTGGTTTAATGGAAGTTGTCCAACAGCAGATGGCAAGGGCTCACATTATAGATTCATAATGCAGTAGCAAAATATCGTTCAAAGTCTCTCTTTTATCTCATAAGACAGATCAGGTACCAGTGACGTGGTATAATAAGAAGATGTTATCAGCAATTGCTATGGGCTGAAATAGAGTTCTCCAAAATTCTTATGATGAAGTACTAAACTCCAGTACCTGAGAATGTGACTGCATTTGGAGATAAAGTCCTTAAAGAGGTAACTAATTTAAAATGAGGTCATTAGTACAGTCCCTAATCCAGTATGATTGGTGTCCTTAAAAAAAGAAATTAAGAAGGGAGAGATGACCATGTAAAGACACAGAAAGAAAACAGCCATCCTACAAGCCAAGGAGAGAGGCCTCAGAAGAAACCAACCTCGCTGACCCCTTGATCTTGGACTTCCAGCATCTAGAATTGTGAGAAAATACATTTCTGCTATTTCAGCCAGGCAGGCTGTGGTAGCAATTTTATGGCAGTCCTAGAAAACGAATACAGAGATAATCAAAATTATATTGTGCAGTAATTCCTCTTGCCACTATTAGGAAAGTCTGATAAGAAAGAGAAAAATGTAGCATATAGATAAGCACTTGCTGAGAGAGACGAAGAGGAATACAATTCTGTTAAAGAAGGCGTTCTCTGAAGGCAGCGTATACCCCGAACAGCAGCCCAGTGCAGCCCAGTAACAGGGCACAGCGCTGGGCTGGAAAGTCAGCAGCTGCTGTGCCTCCCAGGGAAACCGTAAGCGCCGGCTCTCAAGGTAGAGCCTCCGGGAGATAAGGCCGTGCCTCAGGGCTCTTTCCAGTACCCGCTGTTAGGAGTTCTCAGCCAAACAATACAGGTCAGCCTGGGTGAAACGTCTGGTTTGGATTGCTGCTTCACACCACCACCAAGCCCTGGAAAATGATTTCTACTTATCAGGCACAAAACTAGAGAAGATGGCACTGTGCATGGGACCCAAACCATATACGTTTGCAGACACAAGTTTCCTCTAGCAAGCTGATGGTGGTACTGTGAGGCAGTGGGCTCTGGGTTTTCCGGCGTTTCTGCTCGGTCTAGACGGCCTCAGCAGCAGGAATTTGCATATCGTAATGATAGAAAATGTCTCCTTTTCTTTTCCCTCAGTACCATCTGCTCTTTGTATTTTTAAGGTGGTGGATATATGGAGTCTTTTTTCTCCTTTCACCAGAGACATCTGTTCCTGTTCAAAGTATAATAAAGCCTTTCTTCTCTCTCGAGGAGCCAAGGTTTACATTCTTCGTTATAAAATTTCCCCTCCTTCCCTAAAAGAAGGTCTGTTTGCGTTTCAGAATATAAAGACAAACTCTTTCTCTTAACTCTGGAAGGGATGGGGATTGTGTCAGCACCTATCTAGGCCTCAGGATTCATAATTCTGGAGTGTCTGTCCTGTGGTACAGACCATTCTTTACACTCGTGCTACATTTGGGTTTTATTCCGTGGCCCCACGAGGGACTGAGGTGTGGGGTAATAGCAAGAGCACGAGGTATTCTGGGAATAAATAAAAAGTCGTTTTATTCTTCCTTTTGTCTTGGATCGGTATCTGGTGTGTCTGCCGCTCTATTTGTGTGTCTGCGTACCTATCATTCAATCTGCTAACCTGCCTATTTCTACAAGTAGGGTAACATCTCAAATCCCTCAGTTTCAGACTGAACAGGAACAGCAAAATAGGCCAATGGATGTGACAAAGGGCCATTGTGTAAGAAGTGTTCTAAGGTTTGTGTTTTTTTTTGAGAATTGTATTGCAAAAATCAAAAATGAAAAAATAAACAGAACAATGACAAGTGTAGCTTGCAACCCTTCAAAACAATCCCTAGGCCAACAAACCTACATCAATATAATTGTCAATTTAAAGTCACTCAGCCTCTAAAAAGGACATCTGTTCCATTGCCAACTTCACATGTGGACAGAGCGCATAACAGATAAAAATAAACCTTGCAGAAAGAGAGATCCAGAGGCCATAGAGGACAATGAAAAAGGTAACTCCTGCCAGAAAGCAAATCCACCATTAACAGATGGTCTAACAGGAATTAACTACACTGCCAGTGCAAGGAGCCTTCCGTCCCTTCCCAGACTAACAACTGCCTTGCGCTTCCCCTTCCTTTTTCGGAATGCGGGTTTTGAAATGGGTTACTTACTATCTCGATACAATTGTGTACTGAAGGTGTTAGGGACATATAACTTGAATTTTAATTTACGCGTATAAAGTAAATGTGTATACCTAGAGCAGTACTTGAATAGGAAATGTTAAAACTGACTGCTGCGTTTTATCACAACCATTATAACCAAGAGAAGCTATTAAAAGTACAATGATCTTTAATGGACCCCACTATGTGACAACCTCACTGGCCTGACCAATGAACAATGGCTCTTGTTTTAATCATTTCCATGCAGACTCCTACACTCGTTCCTTCCTAACTAGACAACACTTTTTCAATCTCATTAGCATAACTAAGAAATAACATAACACACTTTCTGTCCTTTCTAGCATTTAGACACCTCTAATTTGTCCCCTGCATTAAGTACTCTTAATTCTTTGTACTGGTGTGTCTCCTTGCCTAGTACGTTAAATTCAGTTTGCTGCTATTGGTTTTTTTTTTTTTTTTTAATTTATTATTTATTTATTTTTTAAAGTGTATGTTCTTAAAAATTACTAGAGGTCATTATTTACCAAGGTCACAGTACAACAAAAAGCTGTATAGCTGACCTGATAGAGGCGTTGTGCATCACATGGAGACCTTGGAGATTGAGTTGAATGACGAAACCACTTGAGACTTTAGGATTTTTTCCCCCTTAGGAGAGAAGTTGAATGTTGGATGTATGAAATGAATGAATGAATGAATGAATGAATGAATGAATGAATGAAGAAGGAAGGAAGGAAGGAAGGAAGGAAGGAAGGAAGGAAGGAAGGAAGGAAGGAAGGAAGGAAAGAAAAGAATGAAAGAAAGATAAAGAAAGAAAATGCTGTGTTCAGGTATCTAAGTTTCTAAACAGCTATTAGCACAAACTTCACGTATTTTTTTCTTTTCTTTGATATCATTAGACTGTCAGATTATCTTGCTGTCCAGATAGCACTTTGTTTTTTTATCTTTATTGCAGGTGTAGTTATGCAGAAAAGTTCTGCCCACCAGGAAGTAAGTGGACTTATGCACAGCTTCCAGTAACATTTTTGAAATGATAGTTAGCATATCACTTTTGTCCTTTCTTCTTTGACCTAATCCTTCCCAAGGACTGGAATGCAAATGAGATGGCTGTGGTGGGTAGGCCAACTTGGAAGTGAGTTCACCTTGCGAATGGAGCTATATAAAGGTGGAACGAGATACAAGTAATGAATTTTGTGCTTTGTGGACCAGAGCACCACATCGCACTCAAATTTTATACATCTGAATTCCTCCATGAAAGAAAGGAAGTTCTATTTCGTCAAGCTATTGTTACGTGTGATCCTTGTTATTTCTAGTCAAATCGAATCATAACTAAAAGATTTGGCAAACTAAATTATTAAGTAGACAAATTGTCAGACAAATGTTTTAACCTTTTCTCATTTTTGGAAACCACTGGAAAGTTTTTTCTGTGCATGAAATCCTTCCCATGACACAGCCATAATTTTAAAGTTTTAATAACATCTGTAACTGCGACCCTAAGATCTAAAATTTAGAGTCCCCCACCTCAATCACAACATTTTCCCCTTCACTAAAACCCACAGAACCTACTCTTTATTTCTACAAGAATATTCACTAACTAAAAAAAGTCACCTGTCACTGATGTCTTCCTTTATGAGTTCATTCAGCATTTATGTTTAACAGTATGAGTTAGTACTTTATAACACAGGTGAATTATATTTCATAGTAGTTTGATATTTTTATTATTATATTCTTTTGACAGCTGTGGTAAGAATATGGTGGTATGAAACTAAACTGGTGGCAAGCATTAATTACAGATAACATTTATTGAGGTATATTGTATGCCAAATGCTATACTACCTCATTCAACTTCCAAAATATTATACAACCAATTAATAATGATAGTGTCTAGTGGGTTGAACCCCTGAAAAATATGCCCCTTATCCCCCAGAAAATGTGCAAATGGTCTTATTTGAAACAAATCTTAGTAGATCTAATCAAAGTAAGGATCTCAAGGTGAGACCGTCCTAAATTAGGGTAAGCCCTAAATCCAATGAGAGTGTCCTTCTAAAAGGTAGATAATTAGAAGACACACAAAGACACACGGGAGGGAAGGCCATGTGGAGACACAGAGATACAGGAAAGGGCATGTGAAGATGGAGGCTGAGATTAAAGCAATGGGTCTAGGGTCTCCAAGCCAAGGAATGTCAGGTTGCCTCCACTACTAGAAGCTATGGAGCAGCATGGAACAGATTCTTCAGAAGGAACCAATCCTGCCAACACTTGATTTTTGACTTCTGACCTCCAGAACTTTGAAAGAATAAATTTCTGTTGTTTTAAGACATCTAATTTGTGACTATTTTGGCGACCCTAGGGAATTAATTCAGATCTTGCTACGAGGACATAGACTGTTGTAACAATTACTAAAAGTACCTAAAAATGAAGAAGTGGCTTTGGTTTTAGGTAACGGAGGCTGGTGGAATTGGGGCACATAATAGAAAAAGCCAAGGCTGTCTTGAAGAGATGATGGGTAGAAACATGGATGTTAATGACTATTCTGGTGAGGGAAGGAAATGAAGAGAACTATAGAGAAGTTTTCTTTCATTTTAGAGAACACAGATTGTTATGAACAGATGTTGGTAGAAATATGACCACTAAAGGTGTTCCTGGTGAGTCACAAAATATAATATAGAGCATGTTATTGTAAATCAAAAGCAAGGTGATCCTTGTTGTAAAGTGTCAGAAAACTTAGCTGGATTGTTTCCTACTCATAGGGGATTTGCTGTTGGCTATAAGCGATGAACTTGGACATTTACCAGAAAGATTGTTAAAGAAGGTGATGAAGGTCTAATCTGGTTTCTCCTTACTGCTTATAGCAAAATAAGAGAGGAAGGAGACAAATTGAGGAAGAAACTGTTAAGCAAGAAGGAACCAGAACTTGATTGAGGAGATTCTAAGCCTATTCAGATTGCAGAAGATACTGTTGTAAAAGCGTGCTCTGGAGAAAGGATAAAAGGTGTGGCTGGATAAACTGTTGTTGCAGAGATTACGTGTGTGATTAATGTTTCCAATTGGCCATTTTAATAAAACCAGTAGTGGAGACAACACTATTCAGGAAGGATTTGTGCACAATCTTCTTTCTAATGATGTGGATCTCATCCACTTACACAGAAGGTGCAAAGTTTTTAAGAATGTTACATTTGCCAAAAACCACCAACTCAGACTGAAAGGGAAGGAGATGGGATACAATAAAGGAAGACTGCCGGGAGGGAAAGGGCTGAGAGTCACTCAGCTGAAAACCTGTGCTAACCTTCAAATGAAGGAGGGATGATTATGAGTATCCCGAGCAATGGATCCACTGCCAGGGACATGGAGAGAGGCAGATGGGACAGCTTCTCACTCATAGCCTCTCGAAGGAAACAAATTCACTGACATCTAGATTTCAGACTTATGGTCTCTAGAACTATAAATGATGCTTCTAAGCCACCTAATGTAGGGTAATTTGTTACGGCAGTGCTAGGAAGCTGGTATATGGTGCCTTCCCTTTACATGTGAGCACATGAATCCTTGAAGAGTTTAAATAACATCACCAGGGTCACACAACCGTTCGGAAATAAAGTAAACTTTTGTACCCAAGGATTCGACACCAGAGAATTAATATTCAAAACAATCTCTGGAGAGACCTTTTACCTTGTTTTGAGCAGTCTGATGTGTAACAATGGACTGAACAGATAATCAAGGGATTCAATCAGTTTGTTGTCATTCTAATATGTTCTTGATAGAGATTTTTCTTAAAAAAATAAAAATAAAAATCTAAGCAACCATAATCCTTAAAGGAGTTACAACATGCATTTGACCAGGGTACAAACTATACTATCTATGATCAGAATCAAGATACCACCAATGAAAGATTTCACAGAAATCTCCATCATAAATGGCACTACCTTAATAGAAGTAATGTGCACACAGCCATGTGGACATCAAGACGCAGCATGCTAATCCATCACTTACTATAAGGGTAAGCCCTTATACAGTCCATGAGTTGGCCATAATCAGTATCACTAGATTTCCATTGCTAGTATAAAATAAGTAAAGGACCTGGGGAATATGCTGCAGTGTTAAGATATGATTGGGACTTAGGTACTTGCAATTGTTCTTGTTCTTACTGAGTCGGTCATTAGAGGCATGCCCAAGTGCATTAGTTATCTAACCCAGCCTCCGATTTTTTTTTAAATGACATTAAATTTTAATGATTGAATAATTAAATGTAATAATGTACTATATTTAAGTATATCATGTTACTACATAATGTTTATGTAGTAATAATACCTATTTGGAGTGTTGTTTTGAAGTCCTTCTGGTAGGTGAATGCCAAGTTTGAGGTAGGCGAGAAAGAGCATCTGTACTTTCCCAGAACAATAACATAGGATCAATTTTTATCATACTTATTTGCATGCAATATCCAATCTATTCAAGCACATATTAGAAAGTTCTAAGCCATTAGCCTTAGAGATGATACATATTTTATAATTTTATATGTTTTATATAAAGATATGTAAGACATATATTCATATATATGCAAAATATATTTGTGTATGTATACATATGCATATATATAGATGCATATATCATTGAAATATATACATAGATATATATCACAATTTAAAAATTTTTGAGGTCTGGCTATCTAAATCCTTCATTTTTTCTTTTTTAAGATTTTATTTATTTATTTGACAGAGAGAAAGGATAGCCAGCGAGAGAGGGAACACAAGCAGGGGGAGTGGGAGAGGAAGAAGTAGGCTCCCAGCAGAGCAGAGAGTCCGATGTGGGGCTCGATCCTAGGACCCTGGGATCACGCCTGGGGCTGAAGGTAGACGCTTAATGATGAGCCACCCAGGTGCCCCATAAATCCTTCATTTTTAATTGAGGAAATTCAGATCAGTGGCACATAGAAGCTCACCTATATAGGTTAGGGTAGAATTGGGCTAGAATAAAAATCCTCGCTCGGCTCCCTTTAAAGTTCTTCCTATACACTCTACAATCTCTATACCTTTTATAAGCTATAAGCTTCAATATTCATTTTATGATATAAAAAAATATGAACTTGGCTTGTACTTCCCAGTTTATTTTATCCTTCTAATCAAGCACCCTGACTTTCTTGCTCTTTTTTGTTTGTTGGTTTTATTAGCTAAAATACACAGAGGCAGCATCACAGAAGGACATTAATGTGTAGAAAAAATGTTCTTACATACTTGCCTAAATTATGTATTTGATTAAAACTGCTTATATAACAGCCATGCCTTTCTAACCAGTAAAATGAATCTCATGCATCAAGGTAATGACTAGACCTTTAACATGATATATTGTACGCTACGATACCTGTAGAAATGAGCAAGGAAAGAATAATTACAAAGGAAGTGTGTGTTTGAGGAAACAACTTTGCAATTAGAGGCGTGCATCTAAATGCCAGGATTTCTATGCTTGCCCTATGCATTCTTAGTAACCCCATGGCGTTTTAACAATTATAAGATATCACAACTATTAAATGTGAAAATTAGTGTTTATCCATGAAGAATAATTTAAAATTAAATACCTTGCATCTCTTTCTGTGTCAAAAACATGTAACAATCATGTTGCGTACAAGGTAGTAGCAATTTATTTTATAAGGCTGGGTGTGTATCTCACTAGCTTCATTGTTTAAACCTCCACAGTGACTTCATTCTATAGCACTGGGAATCAATAGTGAAAAAATACATATATTTAAAAAAAACTTTACACATAAGCAAAACTCTCAACAACCTTTACAATGTTAATTCAGCTTTCTGAAAATATTTAATTGACACAACTTTCTGAAACTTCAAAAGCTCTCACATATTACAATGCAAAAGCAAAGTGCTGGTTTTCAACCAACATATTACATCAAGCCAAAGATAGGAACTGAATGGGAGAAAAACAAAAACAAAAACAAAAAACCTAAAATCCTAATCAGAGTTACCTGAGGTATAGAAAATGCAAAAATGATAGGCAGAGTGGGAAATAAAATGTTGTTGTTTTTTAAATTCCATTACAATCAGTCAATGTGATTTAATAGTGACAGAATGGAGCCAACTATTACATAGACTGATCTAATGAATTCTAAGTCCATAGAAACAAGAGCAAAGCCATCCTGAATAAAACTTCTTTATACGGTAGTTGGAGATTACAAAATGCTTCCATAAACATAAGCTCTTTAAAAATTTTTTTAAGGGTTTATTTATTTTTTGGGGGGGGAGAGAGTGTCAGGTGGAGGGGCAGAGGGAGAGGGAGAGAGAGAATCTTCAAGCAGACTCCCCTCTGTGCACGGAGCCAGACTTGGAGTTCCATCTCAGGACCCTGAGATCATGACCTGAGCCCAAACCAAGGGTCAGTGGCTTCACCGACGGAGCAACCAAGGCATTCCCGATCTCTTTTTACTTTTACTTTAACCTTTACAACCGCCTTATTCGGTGGAAAAGTTAAGGTTTCGGGGCACCAGGGTGGCTCAGTCAGTTGAGTCTCTCACTCTTGATTTCCACTTGGGTCATGATCTCAGGTCACGATCTCGTGGGTCATGAGATCAAGCGCCGCCTCCAGGTCCATGCTCAGTGGGATTCCATTTGAAGATTTTCTCCTTCTGCCCCTCCCCCACTCACAGGTGAGCAGATGGGCATGTGTATGCGTGCTCTGTCTCTCTCTCAGATAAATAAATAAATCTTGAAAAAAAAGTTCAGGTTTCAATCCCGTTTTTATTTTAGGGGCTGGCACTAGAAAAAAAATCCAGTCTGAATCTCAGCAGATTATTACATCAATGCATGCATTATATCCAACAGCCTCCTTCAAGGGGTTGAAGGAGCCAGTGACATCTGAAACTGAACAATTATGATTTTAACTAGTATTGCATATTTTACTGGGAGGCACCAATTATAATCCATTCTCTTTCCTAAACTACGATCCTGTGGCCCCCTTTATCTCCCCTGTTCCCATATCAGCCACAGCCAAGGAAACAACAAATCCTATTTTCAAGGGTCTTCATAGTTTAGAATCCACTTACTCTTGTCCATCTATCATTATCCCAGGTAATACATTACCATACCCTGTCTGACCTATTACAGTATCCTCCAACTCGAAGCTTTCTATTTCTTTTCAATTATTTCTGCACTCTAAAGTAACAATGACTTTCCTGAATCCCACACTGATTATAACACTATCTAATTTAAAACCCATTTTATTTTTCCTTGTGGCTCTCTGCCTAAGCCTGACATGTGTCATGATTCTCTCTTTTGTTACCCTGTCTGGCATCATACATCACTAAGCCATCTATGCCTCCTCAAACTATTCACACAGTACGCTGCAACAAATCCAGTCCTTGGCCTTGTTCTACAAAGTCTTTGTACCTATTGTTCCCTCTATTTAGAATTCTTACCTTTTCTCTTCTTCCCCTTTACTTGACACCCCCAACAATTATTTGTCCTTTCTTTGGTAAACCTTCCTTTTCTCTGTCCAGATTTATATTACACGCTCAATCACATCTTCACATAGGACATGTTTTTTACATCTTCTTTCCACCTACCATACTGTATGGAAATTGCCTAGGTTCCATCTCAGGGTTCTCCTTCTCCATCTCTCCACCAGATTGTGAATTTTGAGATGACATATCATAATTTTTTGTCCTCCATTACATTCTGCAAATCTATTTATTTCAAATTTATTTTTGGTCTACATACAGTTTTGAATGTAAAGTCTCATGAGTTATTGATATTGACAGGGATGTGGATGAGGGAGAACACTATCTTTAATAAGTGAGCACAGGTAAGTAAAACCCATAGCAGAATGGTGTGATTTCCACTTTTACCTCTGTTTATAAAAGTTGTGATTAAATAAGCTAAATTCTTAAAGTTAAGAAACCACAGATACTTAGAATTTCAGACTGTTGGGGGTGGCAGCTGTTATTGAAACCAATCTCTGCAACACTCTCCTGAGGGCTAATCTAGCACAGAAGGATTCTAAATACATGTCCTCTTCCCCTGTACTTACTCTTCAAAATAGTTGAACCCAGTGTAGGTCAAGTGTCCAATGTACAAGTTTCTAGCTGTCAAAATCATTTTTAATACATTCTTCAAAATATCTGGCAACCTTATGACCTGGAGCAATAGAAGCAATCAGAAACTTCAGCTTGCTGTCGATGAGCATTGTAAGTTTCAAACTGTATATTACATGTATATTATATATACAAATACATATAACATATATATGGATGGATTATTTATAATTATATGTTGCATATGATTATATACAAAATAACATTATATACACATATATACATATGGTATTTGCACATAAACTTGTATGCATGTGTTTGTACTATAGCCTCATTGTTGAATTGGACCCAACATAATTTAAGTCAAAATACCTAGAAGAAGCAGATTTGACCACATTCTGGAAAGCCCCTGGACTGATGACCAATTCCACTAGTAAAATTATTCTTACATCTTCACCCCATTTTCCCTCAACAATGGTAACAAATAGTGTTTCTACTAAATAATGTAGTGAACTCTTTTTCAGTAGATAATTAGTAAGTTATCCGAATATCTATTGCCGGTATTCCACAATATGCCATACTGACTTACCTATCACCAAAGGTATTTAAGCCATAAAATGTAGGCTCGGATATTTATTCCAATATACTAATGCAAAGTTCCAGAAAACTACCTACACATACAGTACTTAAAATACATCTCTAGGGATTACCGGGATTACCTATAAATATTTCAAGGTATCTTTTGTGCAAGGAAAAATAAGAGAGTAAAAGTCCCTTATGTAAGTTCTCAAAGAATAAGGGAGTATAGTCTTGGAACTCTGTTCTCTGTATTAAAGATTTCCACAACAGCTAAGCCATTCTGACACTGAGAAAATTGTTTTTTCTCTTTCTCTTAGAGAAACCTCTTACATATGCTTTCACTGTGTTTTTTAAGTCCACTTCTTTGAGGTACACAATCATAACATGGCATGCTCCCAGGCAAGAACAAAAGAAGAAAACTATACTCCACGTTTTATTTACTTATGTTTATTTCCCCAATAGAAACCTGACTGAAAACTAATGTATTCTACAAAGCTAAGGATAAGACTTATTTGATTTGAAAAAATAAGGCACAAGATGACAGTCATGGATCTTTGCTCTTTCTTGTGATAAAATCTATGTTAATGGAGAATGTAAACTTCTCTGCTTTAATCTTGCTTTGAATTTCCTTTCTTCTATTTTGTCAGTGAAGATAAATCCATTACCTCTACTCCATGTTTCTTATACAAACTTAATAAAGCTCAATGGTGTGATGACCATTAAAATAGAACAAACAAGCTTAACTATTTGAAGGGTAGGGTAGGCCAAGCCTGAATATCAGTGTTGTACCATTGATACTGATTGCCTAGAGCATGGTATTACTAAAGATCCTGAGGCTACGATGGGGTGATTCTGGTAAAGAATGTCTGGGTCGGTTCAGTTAGTCTTATTTTTCACACCTGGAAGTTAAATGCTGAGAATAGTGGCTGGTACATAATAAGTATGATAAAAGTATAGACTATGATTATTACTTTATGCAAATTATGATATTATTATTGTTATTACTACAATTTCACTCACTAGAACTAAAATTGACATTTCATTTGGATTATGAGTAGTAAAAATGGCGGGATATAAGAGTGTTCTTTCCAATGAAGAATTTTAATGCTAGATTAGAAGATAATTTCTTTAAAAATACATTTGGGATAGAGAAGAGACGGCATATGTTAGATTTCATGAAACAAATTCTAAGAGAGGAGAGACAACACCTGCCCAAAAGAAGGGTAAGGGAAGGAGTACCATAACAGGTGCTAGACTTTGAATGTGCCACACCAATCTGCCTTTCCAGTTGGCCAAGGTTATAAAAAAATGGAATAGATAAGAAAGCTAGAAGAAAAGTGGGTCTGGCGTAGAAAAGATGGACTCTAAAGAGCAAGAGCTGTTAAAGGAGAACGTTGCCTTCCTTAATTATGAAAAAGTGTCTGGAAATAAATTTGTCAGAAAAGATAGATAATTAAAAATGAAGATAAAAAATAAGAAGACAAAATACCGAATTTTGTTTCTAAAAATCCTTTAACACTAATTTAAAAATAGATGAAATATATTTTATACTATAAACTTTTTTCCATTCATAGATTTATTGTAACAACTGACAACCCATATTCCAGTGACTATGTAGTACTGGTAATTATCATAATACATCAACGAGATAGGAATTATCTCAACTCAATTACCTCATGTCAATGTTATAGATGATAAACTCAGGTTCATTTAAGTCGTTTGCTCAAATCACATGATTAGCAAATGGTAAAAGATAGGCTGCATACCTTCATCTTTCTGAGAGTTCATCAAATCTGAAGGTTGTCTTGGGTGAACTTCATCTGGTGATTTTAGTTTTTTATTATTTTTTTCTTTTTCAAGTTTTTATTTAAATTCCAGTTAGTTAACATACAGTGTAATATTAGTTTCAGGTGTAGAATTTAGTGATTCATCACTTACATACAACTCCCGGTGCTCATCACAAGTGCCCTCCTGAATACCCATCACCCATTTAACCATGTGATTTTAAACCATAACCCTTCCAAAGGAGATGTTGGTTAGCACAATTAGAGCTCAAGAGATTACTCTATGTCCCTACTTTCATATTATTTCCCCCCAGAGGACAATTAAAAATTGTATAAGTTGTAGTGTTCAAATCAGTGTAATTCACTCACTAATATTATTGAAGAATGCACTTATTTTTTAACTTACATAGTTTTGACCTAACATTTTTGTTGCTATATTTTAGAAATTCAGACAAGACAGTTTCAATTTATGTTATCTTTAGCACAATAGCCCTGGTTCTTACATAGCTTCCTGGGAAAATAATGACTTTGGAGGATAGGTTTATGTGCATTTTCATGAAGACTTCAGGGAACGCCTCATCAATCTATTTGTTGAGGTGACAACTGGGTTAGATTAATTGGATAATGATTTAATCCTGCATTCCAATGTTTTTTCAATTGCAGTGTTTTGGTTTTCTTCTCTAAAGGCATTCCACTTATTCAGTTGACAAGTGACAATGGAATATACATGATAATATACTATGTGTTTTTAAACCATAATTATTTTAATTCAAAATGTCTTCCTTCATCCCCGTCCCCAGATGCACATCAACTTTGAAATTTCCATCATCTGTTGAAGAAAATATCAGTATTCCCTTGATCAACGTTTCCAGTCTTTACTCTGCATAAGAATCAGCAAGCTTCCACCATTCTAATTCCAATAGGGATAAAGCATACACACACACACACACACACACACATACACACACACACACACACATGTTGCTGTGTTTTAAAATGAAATATCAATTACCATATTCATATACAATTACTATAAAAACATGTAAAAAAAAAACTCAGCTTGGGTCCATATAGAATAGCCAATTGAATCAGAATTTAAAGTTCGATTGCAATTAAAAAATGTGGGCATATTTTTTAATTTCTTTTACAGGACCACTGACAACTAATAATAGGGTTAACCATTACTTTTAGTATATAATACCAATACAATTTGGAATCGTATTTTACAAATTGGTATGTGTTTAGTAAATGTAATGTTTATTAAATTAATGTTGATCCGTGACTTGCTATTTTATCTTCATAGAAAGTTATTGTGAATAGGATTATAGCACATAAAAGTAATTTGGTGAATAAAAATGCTACCAGAAATATGAACTAAAATACAAATTACAAACTGTATTTTACTTACTAGAATAGCCATTTAATTGTGGCTTACATTGTTTATAAATATCTTCACTATTTGTAGGTTTTCCTTTTTTATGTACTCATAATAAACATCATCTAAAGAAGGATTGGGTACATTTATTATATTCATTATTGAGAAGAAAAATGTGTCATAGTTAAATGAAGAAAAGTAAGTATAAGTAGAAGAAGATCCCTGATGTTGAGGATGAGGAATCCATGCCTACTCCTTGGTTGATAATACAGGCTCTACATAAAGAATCATCTTTATTTTAATCCTTCTGTCTTTGAGGAAATGATGCTCTTCTTTGTGTTTAAGGTCATTTTTTTCCACCTGTGTTTTAGGCTCCTATACTTTTTAAAAATTTTTCTTTGTAGTTATTATGCATCTGTAATCCACAGTCTATTGTATTTTCAATACTTCCCTCCCTTTAACTGTTGTCATCAAAAATACTAAAATGCTTGATATTCCTCTGTCATCAAAATAATCCTCCTTCACGGGGTACCTGGGTGGCTCAGTGTGTTAAGCAGCCAACTCTTGATTTCAGCTCAGGTCTTAGTCTCAGGGTCATGAGTTCAAGCCCCACATTGGTCTCCACACTAGGTGTGCCTACTTAAAAATAAATAAATAAATAAATAAATAAATAAATAAATAAATAAATAAATAATCCCCTTTCACACCTACATCCCTATAGCCATCAGCCATCATTCTAGCTCTTGTTTACATTACCAGGCATTCATCTAGAAAGATAAATCCTTCCTCACTCTTAGTATGCTTTAATACCTTATTCGAAATTGTATTTGTGTAACTCTGTCTACCATTCCTATCCAGTTAGAATTTCCACGTTGAGAAAATCACGTGAGTAGAGATACAGATTTGGAAATCAGGAGAATTTAAATAATTGTTGGAGTTATGTCAGGTTAAAGTGTTGTGTAGGGATTATGTCTGTCACGAAAAGTCAGGGGAGAAAGTGTTAAACTCAAAATGCATGAGGTTTCAGAAAACTAAAGCAGAAAACCTGAACAAGCATGGCTGGCTAGAGAATTTACAAGAAAACTAGGATAAAGCCCTAGAACACTGGGAGATCAGACTTACAGAGGAAAGAGTGATCAGAGGTCTAAAATGCCACACGAAAGAAAGGCTAGGTACGACAGACTACACTAACATGCAGTCATGGTGAACTTGTTGACAGAGGCCTCAGTGCAAGTTGGGGGAGAAATGAGATTATATTGCTTTGTAATGCGAATAAATGGGCCGTGCAGAGGCAGGCACAATAGTTTCGTGTTTCTATTTCAAGGAATCTGGCCATCATGGAAAGTTACAGAATAATAGCTATGGCATATGGGCTTAGGGCAAAACTGTGTTTTATAACAATAACATTTCTTAATATTAGCATAACAAATAGGTATGCATATCACACAATGTATCTTCACATTACTTTAGGAGCTTTCTAGTATTTTATTTAGCTTTGTTTTTTCATTTTGCAGTTTGTCCATTTTCTTCAGAATTTTTTGATATGTTAATGTTACTATTTTGGAAAAATAATTCCAACTGAATCTAAGTTTTCTGTTCTTTGTAGCTAATTTTGGTTCTTTTCTCTCTCTTTATATATCACTAGTATTTTCTATATTTTACTTTTCAAATATTATTTAGTAAAAATTTTCCTAAGCCTGGTAATTAATTATATTTAGTCTCCAAATTCAAACTCAGATAATTTACATATATACGTAAACAGACATACTTCACATTTATAATTACATGTTTTGTTTCAAACTGAAAATATTTGAATTAATTCAGGTAGGCAAGAACATATAGAATTAAAATCTATTTAAAATCTGTACAAATAATCCTAAATAATCAACACATATGCTAAATATAAATATATTAAAGCAACTCAGCCATTCAGTTTTGCACTTATTAGGTTTGTCAAAAAGATGCTGATTTTACGAAATTAACTTTCAATCAATTACTGTTTGTTTTAAAGATTTTATCCATTTGTTTGTGTGTGTGTGAGAGAGAGAGAGAGAGAGCATGAGCAGAGGAGCAGAGGGAGAGGGAGAAAAAGGCTCCCCGCTGAGCAGGGAGAGCAATGTGGAGCTTGATCCCAGGACCCTGAGATCATGACCTGAGCTGAAGGCAGAGCCTTAACCACTTAACTGACTGAGTCACCCAAGCGCCGCTGTTTGTTTTTTTTAAAGATTTTATTTCTAAGTAATCTTTACACCTAATGTGGGGCTCAAACTCATAACCTCAAGATCAAGAGCCGCACGCTCCACTGACTGAGCCAGCCGGGCGCCCGTCAATTACTACTTTAATGGCAGAAGGATTCATTTATTCAAACTACGGCAATATTATGACATTGCAGTTGAATAAAGATTAACAAGCTCAATGTGGCAAAGTTAAATTCCTATTTCCACTAAAGATTTTACATTATAGATACATTACTTCTACACAATAATTGATAGTCACTAGCAGAATCTTTCAAGAACAAAGAAGTTTTGGGAGCTTAAAATTTTAGCAAGGTAGGGTTGAATTACAAGGTTTTCATAAGAACTAATTTTTCAATGTACTCAAAATTTTCTAAATGTTAACATTGTTCTGGGTAATTCATAAATTTGGAATGAGCAGCCTTATTATATAGTCTTCTCATTGAATCACTGATTCAATGAACAAACATAAAGCACTTGCACATTAACAATTCTAACACTAAACTCCCACACATTATTACATTTCGATTATAAATTTCAGAAGTCAAGTGGAATGTAGTTTATTTGGATTTACCTTTTCTAATGATAAAATTTTTAATAGAAAAGTGAAAAAAAACTGTAGACCATTTTAAAACATTCTGAGTTAATTAAAAGACTTTATTCAATAAAATTAATAACATTACTTAGAGCCATATAATCAAAATGAAGCCTGCTTACTTAGTAACTAATACATTGTTCTCGCCTCAGCAAACAAGTCTCAGATTAGCCATTTCTATTACTAAAATATATGTCAACTCACATACAGGATGAAAAAAATGTTCAATGCAAATATAATTTTAGTTTTTTTAGACTATGCAAGTTTCCATGACAATAATATGAAAAAATAATGGCCAAATTTTAAAAATGGTTAGAATTCTCACTCATTCTTTAGTGTAGGTAGTATTTTTAAAATGCATAAAAATAAATTTTAACAAAATAACAAAAAAGGAATTGATACTTCATTGTTTTTGGAAACTGACCACAATAAAGGAAAGTAATTCCAGTCACAGTTTTAGAAGGAACAAGTTGTCCACAAGGTTAGAGAATAATGGTAGGAATAATTTCAAAATCAATATCACTTCTTGGTAAGTTACAAAAATGCTAGATTGTTTCCCTTCTTGTATCCATCTCTCCTTCTGGGAATCTTGCTTTCCATAGTGACTCTGGGTCCACTCATGATTTGCCTTGTTTAGGGATGTTAACAGAAATGAATATAGAGGCTTGCTTCACTCATTTTGATAAAACGTCCACCAAATAAGCCAGTCTGAGTTATGACAGTCTGGCAATTATTCTTTCAAGTAAAAATTAGAGCCCACGGGAAAAAAGTTGCCTACGTCAGCTCACAACACAATCACATTTGTGTTTTTCTTGATGTGCCACACTTCAGTATGTGGTAGATGTCTTTATGTGTACTTGCATTTCCTGACAGAGTATTTTAAAACACTGGATACTGACGGTCAAGATTTAGTAACTTTAATGATGTTTACTGCTTCTTCAAGGAAAAGTCATATTGGCTTTTAGTTTTCTTCCTATGAGTGAGTGGTGAAGAATACTCCTAGCGCCGTTTGGTGGTACAGCTTTGGTTTGTGTTAATGTGCCTGCAATTTTACTCACCGCTGTTTTTGTACCATCAGTGCAACTGTGAATATAGTAAATAATAATAATTCTTTTTTTAAAGATTTTATTTATTTATTTATTTATTTGAGAGAGAGAGAGCAAATGCATGGAGAGGTAGGGACAGAGGGAGAAACAGTCCCCGCCGAGCAGGGAGCCCAATGTGTGGTTGGATTAGAGAACCCTGGGATCATGACCTGAGCTGAAGGTAGACACTTAATGACTGAGCTACCCAGGTGCCCCAAGAATAATAATTCTTAATGTCTTTGTGAAAATAGTTTTGATTTCAGGGTGCCTGGGTGGCTCAGTTTGTTAAGCATCCAACTCTTGATTTCGGCTTAGTCTGCTTGGGATTCTCTCTCCCCCTTTTACTCTCCCCCCTCCCTCTTTCTCTTAAATAAATAAATAAATAAATAAATAAATAAATCCTTATAAAAAAGAGAAAAAATAGTTTTAATTTCAGGACCCCTTGAAAGGTCTTATGGTATCCCAGATGTCCAAGCATCACTTCTGAGAATTGCTAGATTCAAGAACCACTCCTAAGAAACAGTAGAAGACAAGGGACTTGAAGCCACTCTGATAGGGCAGAACTGGAATCTAGTCCAGAAAATCCATGCCTCCAGACTGGGCAAGCCTAGCAATACTGATCTGAGGAATTTTGAAGAGCTATGGCCCAATGACTTCTCTGATTCTCACCATCCTGTCACTTTTCCAGTGTGGGATAGGTCTGTTTGATTCGATGACACGTCGGTGGTACTCAAAGGAGGTGACAGTGTTATGCTTGTATGGGGCCCCTGAAAAGTTTTTGGCCAGAGGACCAGACTGTGGACTGTAAAAAGCATCACAAGTTCTTTCCCTCCCTGTATCCACATCCTTTTGCCATATATCTATGAACGAGGTCTTACTTTGACTCTGGGCGTGAACCTCTGCCTTGCTTTATCCAAAGGGATCAGAGTTAACAGAATGTAAACAGTGGATTCAGACTGAGGCTTGTCTTCTTTCTTGTTTCTCTTAAGAACTTTGTGAATGATCTCAGGTGAAAAAGCCTAGGCACACATATTAGAGGATGAGAGACATATGATCTAATTACTGCTACTGCTTCAGCTGAAAGTCAGCCAACCCCAACTGAGTGGCAACTGACAACAGAAACATGAGTGGTACCAGAATGACTACCCACCTGAGCCCCTTGAAACTGCCAACCTGCAGAATCAGGAAGTTAAGTAAATGACTCCTGTATTCACCCACTGAATTATGTGATGCTTTGTTGCTAAACAAAAGCCAATACACTCTTTCCCTTCTATCTTTACAGAGTATGCAGTGTTCTCGGTATATGACTGCATTCTTCTTTTTTCAAAATATTCCCTCTTCTTGGATGAGTCTCACCTTGCGCTTCTGACCTAGTCTTACTCATTCAATTCCTTACATTGTTCTTGGTTCTTTACATCCTATTTAGTAGAAAACTATATTAGTTGATTTGTTTTCAACCATAACGTAAGCATAAATAATGTAATCAGACAAAATAAATAAATAAATGATTTAAGAAAACTAATATGGGGCGCCTGGGTGGCTCAGTCATTAAGCATCTGCCTTCAGCTCAGGTCATGATCCCAGGGTGGTGGGATCAAACCCCACATCGGGCTCCCTGCTCGGCAGGAAGCCTGCTTCTCCCTCTGCCACTCCCCCTGCTTATGTTCCCTCACTCGCTGTCTCTGTCAAATAAATAAATAAAATCTTAAAAAAAAAAAGAAAACTAATAGATATGAGACAGAAAAAAAATTAACTATTAAACCTCATCTTACATATAAAATATGGGATATACAGGACAAAAATATAATACCCAGAAAATTAAATTAAAAATAAGAATTCTTTTCATGTTTTATATGTCATTAATATAAAGAATTGAGTAATATCTGTGTTTTTTCACTTGGTATTAGAGCCTGTGAGAATTTTGGACATTGGCATATCTATATCTATTTATTTCTTTTTAAAGGAATCCCTAATATTTTATTTTACACATCTCATCATTTATTTTTAATAATAAGACCTAGGCTACTTCTAGGTTTGTTACTGCTATGTTTTGTGGGTGTGGTAATTGAGGTTTTGTTGCCTGTTTGTTTGATGTGTGTGTGTGTGTGTGTGTGTGTGTGTGTGGTTTTGTATTTCTTTTAGAAATAGCATATCAATAAGTGTTCTTATAAATACATCTTGCATAATTCGTGAGATTACACTTCTGGAATAACTTCCAAGAATTGAAATTATTTTATTAAAAGAGCTCTTACTTTATCATAGAACTTTTTTGTTTTTACCCTGTTCTAGTGCAATGGATCACTGAGACATCTGGCAATTCCTCTGTACCAGTGGTATTTTATGAAGTACGTGCTCTACAAATATTTTGAAATATTTTGTTATTAAATGTAAAATCCATTTATAATACAAAATATAATGTAACAACCAATGATAAAATAGTTTTTCAGTCCACTTGAACAAAGATACTTGCCTTGATACATTATGTAGCTATCACAACTAAAATGTATTGGTTGCGATTGTACATTGTGTTTTTTCATATGGAGAGAGTTTTTAGTTTCTTAATATGTATTACTTATAAATGAAAATAACAATAAAATAACAGTATCATTTTGATCAGTTTATTTAAAGGAAAGAATATGCTCATTACCAATCACATAAATTCAAATTACTTTGGGGAACACACACACATACGCATGTACACACACACAAAGTATGTTGCTTAAATTTAGCCACATATTTACATGTTCCTATATCATCAACACAGACTTTCTAGAAAATTTAACTCCTACATATATAAATTTGTAAAACTATTGTTTAAGACATATAAGAGGCACTTTCCTCTTAAGCTGTTTCATCTTTGTTTCCATCTTTGTTTCAACTCTATTTTCATCTACATGCTATTAATTTTTTTTCTTTGCTATCAAGGAATAAAATAAGTTCTTATAAAGTATAAATAAACAAACAAATAAATAAATACTGAATCATATCTATGGTCCATTTATACTCCTTTTATATTTAGAAATACCTTACTTTTTGACTTCACACAATGGAAAGCTGCTGGGGTAAATACAACACAAAATGCTACAGTAGTTTATCCCAAATATTCTAGTTATCTTCAAAAAAGTAAACCTCAAATATAAATATTTACTGATATAAACACATATCAATACAAACATGATCTAAATATCAATGTGAAGATGAATTCCTTTAGCTTCCTGGCCATTCAAATGGACCTAAATGTAATTATAGTAAATCAACCTGTGTCTGGACAACTGTCCTCTGTCATTACAAGTGGTCTATTATATTTTCACATTGCATTTGATCATATTACCACAGGCATTCCCCCCTTGAATTATATCATTTAAAAAAATAGAGAAAATGGGACTTTTAGACAAAACCACAGCACAGAGCTTGGATGTTTAGCCTGATGCATCCCCTCCTAAGCGGACTCACCCTGATATTTCATCATTTCTCTCCCTTCATCCTTCCCACCCACTTCAACTTCTCCCTCTCTCCAGCTTCTTGGTCTTTCTTCCCCTCCCTCTTCCACTTTTCCCATCCCCTTCTCCCTCTCCTTTCTCCCCTGCGCTTCTCCATTCCCACTTCTTCAGCTCCCCTGTAGAGATAGGGGTCTGGATAGGCAGGCAGCTATTAAGTAACTGCCATCTATTCACAGAAAGACTGTACTCTTGAGAGAATAGAAAGAATACTTGCTATCTGAACTACCTCACATCTCTTGTCATAAAACTAAAACCATTTAACACAGGGCTTGTGTTCTATTTGCTATTTTTTTTTTTTTGGTCTTTTGTATTTCTATGCTTAGTGCCTGTAAGATATTTAGTAGATAAATTGACTTTCATTTGCTAAATTGCATTTAAAGAACTTCGAGAAAGTATTTCTTCCATGAAGTTTTCTAAATATTGTAGAGCAGCAAAACCAGTATTCTTGTGTGTAAAGATGTAATGTAATACGTTAAAGGCTATGATATACTATATATTACAGTATAAATGTACATAATCAAATATATAAGAGACACAGAAAACAATGACCAGGATAATGTATTTGTAGTATTCAAGATTATATTTAACTCAGAAATAGATACCCCAAACTGACCATAAGACAAAACTCATCGCTCATGCAACATGTAGACAGATATAGGTTAGCCAAGGAAGGTATAGCAACGTCCCTCTCCAAAAAGCCCTCACACATGAAGGTATCTTCTACTTTACGGTCTGTCATCCCTAGTGTACAATCCTTGTCTTCACTGGTCCAAAATAGCAACTAGGTGTCAATCCACTACACTGATAGTGCAAGATGGAGAATGGAGGAAGGGAAAAGAAGAAAAGGAACAAAGGATGCACCATCTCTATCTTAACAAAGTCTCCAAAGCTGTTCGCCCAATATTCCTGCTTTCTTTTCAGCACCTCAGACTAGTCACATGGCCACACCTGTCTTCACAAAAAAACTGGAAATATAGTCTTTATTCTGAGAAACTAGATGCAGAGCTAAAATTTGAGGTTCTACTACTATAAGAAAGAGTGATGACAGACACTGAGGGACTGCTGGCAGGTACTGTTATAGTATTTACTAAATTATACCAATTGTTATTTATTTTATAGCCTGAGAGTGAGTTTAGGGGTAACATTAGAACGTTGTAGGGCAAGTTCTATTATTACAGCTTCCTTCTAGTCCAATTCTGGGAGGAAATATTCTAAAATATTCTAGAAGTATCTGTACATTACATAGATACATTTTTATCTATAGTGGAAATTCTTTCGATTTCACTAAGAGTTTATAATTTCTTTCATATAAAATACAAATATTAAACCTAATTTGGAATATATGCATGATAAATGGCTTATTGCAAGGTTTCCAGAGAAAGAAAGAGAGAGAGAGATTTAGAAAACCATCACAATTATGTCATGTGCAAAATAACAAAATTATTATAGCCAACTAACTGATGTGACTAAGTAAACTACTTTGATATAATAGTGTGTGTTTGTGTGTGTGTGTGTGTATACACGCACATGTTTCAAATTAAATTATTTGGACACTTACTATGTGCTGGGCCCTGAGTCCAGCACTCTATTGGCCTTATAACATGAGCAGATGAAGAAACTAAGGTAAAGAAAAGGGGAAAGCTTGGAAGTCCAATGCAGGTGGGTGACTAGCTAAGTGATCAAACTCTGTCTTGATTTTAAAGCATATTCTTCTCCTCTGTAGCAAATCCATTTACCAGACGTAATGAAATCCCTTATTAAGCTGAAAGAATAACCTTCATTTAAGAATATGTTGGCAGTCCCAAATATCTCAAAGCAAAATTGCATGTTCTTCAAGACCCCAAAAGGTTCTCCTGAGCATTACACCATTTTGTCACATTATATCTTGACTGTAACTCAAGAACAGACCAACCTATGACCAATCTTCACATAAAATATCTTTATTATAATCTCTAAAACTTCTAATTTGCCTCGTTTGACCACAAATTTTCTTTCTCAATTTATTTTAATTACTTTAAACTCACTCTCCAAGGAAAACTTTCTTTCAAAAAAATAAGAAATTTTTAGTTATAACTAGTTGTTCAAACTTTTTATGATGCTTAGTATTTTCTTATTTTTCTTTTCCCTTTCTCCTGTCAGTACCACTCTATTATTTATTTTCATTGTAGTACTGTGTATATCTAATATTATATTCTGACTCAGCAAACACTTCACAAACTAAACATGAATTTATTAGATCAATGTAACAAAAACAATTTCTATAGAGATTATTCTTTTTTTGAAGTAGAGATACTTAATGTTAAGTTATCCATATTGGAATCTACTTAATTTTGTGGTCTTTGCAACATCTATAGGTAGTTCTTCTGACAAATTTGCAAATTACTAAATTGTGTCTGTGACATTGAAGCAGTCACTCTGTATAATTAATTGGACTGTTCACAGTCATAGCATCTTTGAATGAGAGATGAAGAGTATCCAACTAATACTGATGGCCAAATAATGAGATATTGAAGTCTGAAAGACACTAATAAGGCTTCAGTGCAAAGATACTTCCAGAATTATCTCAGGGTAATGTACTGGTTATGGTACCTACCATTTATCATGATAAAGACTATTTTTACATTGGTCTTTTACGTATCTTCAAGATCATTTTACCACATAAGAAAATACTTCAAATTCTCGCAGTCCTAGTAGGAAAGTGATTTTCTGCTAAATTAATTTGCTGGAAGTAATCTCCCACTGACTTCCAGTGTACTCTTTGCATGCTCCAGAAACTTTAGCTATTTGAGGTGTTCAAATAGTGCTCCTGGTAATAAGGGTGATCACTCAAACCTCATGGAGATCTCTTGAACTTCATGGCTCATAGCAGAGAGATAAAAGAATTTTCAGTGGTACATCTCTCAGGTAAAGAACAGGACACTGGTGGCTATCTTGTGCAAATCAGAGGGAAAAGAGAAAAGAGTACATCATCACACATAAATATCAAGGCTTTGGAAAATTCATTTGGAAAATGAATACAAATTCACATCCATTCGAGTAGAATGAAATAAAAAAAAATCATGGGAAGGTTTTAAAAGCCCAATGTTAGGGGCGCCTGGGTTTCTTAGTCGGTTAAGTGCCCTACTCTTGATTTTAGCTCAGGTCATCATCTCAAGGTTGTGAGATCAAGCCCTGAGTTGGGCTGGGCGTGGAGCCTGTTTAAGATTCTCTTTCTCCCTCTCCTTCTCCCTTCCACACCCCCCGTGTCTCTCTTCCTCTCTAAAAGAATAAAATAAAATAAAATAAAATAAAATAAAATAAAATAAAAGTCCACTTTTATTTAACTAGCACCTTTCCTTCTTCTCAGTTTTTCTTTTTTTTTTCCTGAGTGCTGCAGTTACTGAAAATCAACTGTAAAACCACAGCTGTCTCTCCTCCTGTTTTTTTATTGCATATGTTTACTCTGTACAGGTACGCTGAAATAAATTGTAACTAAGCAATTGAGAATCTATACCTGGAATAAGTGGCTATCACACAGTAGAAATGATGGCAAATGGAATTGTTTACCTTTGAATATAACGGGGCAGCCAGCAATGATTTGGTTTTGTGCTTCTTGCCTACCAACAAGCCACATGTAGGGACTGTTTTTTTTCTTGGCGAGTAGCTCACTTCCAAACTCCTGTATGTTAAGCATTCTTTAGAGGTTTCTTTGTAGTATGTTGATTTTAAGTAAAAGAGTGTTAAAAGTAAACATTTCCTGGCATATGACAACATGACCTATTTATTTTAACAAGTAGGAACATACGATACTAAGAAATATTTCCATGAGAATATGGCTTGCAGTGGCCTTAAAATCATAGTTAATATAGTCTCCATAGTTTTGCCTTTTCCAGAATGTCATATTACTAGAATCATATAGTATGTGAACTCTTTTCAGATTGGCCTCTTTCGCTTGGTAATATGTGTCCAAATTTCTTCCATGTATTTTCATGACTGGTGAGCTCATTTCTTTTTAGCCTTAATAGTCCATTGTCTGAAAGTACCACAGTTTATTTATCCATTCACCTACTGACAGATCTCTTGGCTGCTTCCCTGTTTTGGCAACTATCAATAATGCTACCCTAAATACCTGTGTGCAAGTTCTTGTGTGGACATACGTTTTCGACTCTTTTGGATAAATACCAAGGAGCAGGATTGCTGGATCATATCAAATTGATTACTTTTGTAAGAAATTGCCAAACTTTGCATTTCCACCAGCAATGAATGAGACTTCCTGTTTTTCCACATCCACACCAGAATTTGGTGTTGTCAGTGTTCCAGATCTTAGCCATTCTAACAGGTACAGAGTAATATGTCATTGTTGTTTAAGTAGACTGAATTTTCAAAAATCTTTTACTGGAAAGATACAAGATTCTCAACAAATAATTTATACTTTACGTTTTTTAATATAAACATATATATTTTTTTGTTTTTAATATCTTTATGTTGGTCCCTATCCCTATGCTTAAATTTCTTCTCCCATTCTTTTCTTTTTATACTCTCCTTGATTAGCTTTGTTTTGAATTGAAGCCCAGCTCTTGAATAAGCTCATGCTTTCACCTTTTTTAAATAAAAGTTTTTTTCATAATCACACATTCAAATCTCATTCATTATCATTCTGCTGTATGTTTGTGCAATCATTCATTAGTTCAACACACATTTATTCCATGCCCATTATAGCTGATATGATATCAGAAATATTAAAGCTCATAAGAACGCATTCTTTGCTTAAGGAATTCACAATCTGATGAATTCAACAGATATGTAAACGAAAAATCACAATATATGGTAAGTCGTATAACAATAAAATTTTAAAATAAAAATAATAGCTAACATTTATTGATCTCCTATCATGTCATATAATCTGTACAGAGTATTTGATCAATACATTTTAAGCTTTACAACAAAGCTATAAAATAAGTTATATAGTAGCATTTATTTTGCAAATGAACAGTAAGAAAATTAAGTACTTTCCCAAGGAAACTCAAAACTGACTAGGTGGGCAGGAATTCAAACGCAGACAGTCTGGTCACAATGTAGGTATCCTTCAACTAACAGGTGTGCACATGTTTTATCTTTTGGAAGTGATTTTTTGAAATTCAAATGGATAATGAGTTGAGCATGAGCATTAAAACTCAGATTTTGGAATCACAACCTTTGAAACCTAAAATGAAATTTAAATAGTATGTAGCTCTGCTCTCTTGTAAAGGAATCTGTTTCCCCAACTAGACTATGCATTCTATATGTTCTGAGTCTTTCTGGTCACCAATCAACTCTCGTGGATATAAGTAGTCAAGCCCTAGAAACATCCTTTATAGTAAGCTTGTAATAAATGCCTCTCAAGGGACTAAGGAATTAGAAGGGTACATCAGAAATGACTCCATATTTATGTACAAAGCTACTCAAAATATACAATCTCTATAGAATGTTAAGATTTGTTGAAATACAGACATATTAGATAGAATTTGGGGAAATGATAGAAGAAAAGGCAAAGTCAAAGTAGATGAGAAATTTTCCCTCAAATCACTATAGTCTGGGTGTCTTAGAGTTTGGTGTTAACCAGGAATATCTCTCCATATATTTTCTGTACAAATACTCTAATACTGACATCTTAAAATATATGCCTAATACAAATCTCCTCCATTTTAATATCCTTTCTAGTCCTACATTGATCCTTTTTTCCATTGACTTACTAGATATTTCCATTTGGGTATGCTACAGGAGCATTAAATAAAACATATTCAAAATAGACCTCATCATCTTACTCCCCAAATGATCTTTTACCTCTGTTCTTTTCAGTTAAATAGGATAATCATCAACACAATCTATCATAATGCCATCTCATATTCCTTGCATCCCGTCATTATATTAGCTATACAATACCATGGATTGTACATAATGTCACTTAACAGAAGATTTATTATCTAAGCTTATTCACATTCCTAATTCCATTGCCCACCTTAAAATTACGTATTTCATGATTGTAAATATAATTAGGGTTTCTGAAATAATGTTTGGAGAACTCCATTATGGGGACTACGGTGCTAAGAATCCCCACTGGAGAAGGAGAAGGAGGAAGAAGAGAAGGGAAAGGAGAGGAGGAAAGAGAGGGGCTGTGGGAGAGGGAGGGATGAGAAGGAGGAGTAGGGAAAAAAAGGGGGGGGGAGAAGAAACAGAAAGGTTTTCTATGGTTACAAAAGTTTAGGGGAAAAATTCTTAGTTAAGTTGTTCTCCAAGATTTACATTACCCCAGATTCCGATAAACCAAAGTGCCAATAAGTTTTACCTTAAATATACTCAAGGTTCCAATAATTCTTAGCACATAGAAATTTATCTTTGTCAAACCCAGCTTTCCCAAATACGTTGGAACATAAAAATCATCTTTTTTGGTCAGAAAGATTCCTTAATCCAATACTTGTTTGGGAGTGATGATAGCTTAATCCCTAAATTGTTTGTTTGTTACTCCATAAATTTTTTAAGGGTAGTAAAATCCTTTTGAATGTCTAGTAACTAGCAGAGTGAATGGCAAATTAGGTGTACCTGTCTTTACACAGAAACGTCTTAACATTCATCCTAAGCTAAATTCAAAAATCACTTCCTCCTGAAAGCTTTTTCAGACCCATCAGTCCTAGTCAGGCCTCCAGTCTCATATGCTTTCATTAGACTTCGTAATTTCTTTCCAGGGAATCTTTCACAATTTTAACTAAACAATTAATTACAGCATTGTTAGCATCATTTTTCCTTAGAGATACCAATTCTGACAAATGGTCATTGTATTCACATCACTTAGAACAGTTCACAGGATTTAGCAGATGCTCAATTAAAAAAAAAACAAAACTGTTACTGATTGAATAGAGACATTGAAGCTCAGAGAGTTGACATGACTGTGTCCAAAAGAACTAGCTAAATGAGTAGCAAGTTTAAGCAAGAGTCCAGATCTAAACAATGGCTCACAATTTGTTCTAGACTTACAGTTTTCAATACAGTAACCACAAGGCATTTCTGGCTATTTGAACCTAAATTTAAATTAAATTAAATGTAATTAAAATTTTAGGGCCTTATTCACACTAGGTATATTTCAAATGCTCAATGTCTCATGTAGCCAATGACTCACATGCTGCAGAGTCCAGAAGAATTTTTCCATCTTTACAGAAAATTCTACCAGACAACACTGCTCATGTTTGATTTTTATCAAAAAAAACCCCTGTGATACAAAACCAGTAAATTACTCCTCTCCCGAAAATGAAATATTAATTATATCTACTGTATTACTGTATCTGGCTAGGAATTTATTCTTTTTTTTTTTTTTTAAGATTTATTTATTTATTTTGGAGGGGGCAGGGGCAGAGGGAGAGAGAATCCTCAAGCAGATGCCCTGCTGAATGTGGATCCTGACACAGGGCTCAATCCCAGGACCCTGAGATCATGACTTGAGCTGATATCAAGAGTTAGACGTTTAACTGACAGCCACCCAGGTTCCCCAGGAATTCTTTATTCTTAAAGAGAATAAAATCTCTTATTATTTTTATTATTTTTAAAAATCTGCAAGAAGATAAAAAAATAACACTTGAGAAGTAAATTTGAATCTAGTAGTCTTGCTATTCAGCTTAAAAATAGTATAAATATGGTGATGTAAAAATGACAATGAACCTCTGACTTACCTGTGCCAATGACAGACAGTAAGAAATTAGGTTCATGTTGACAGGAGAGATTTAATTAAGACAAATAATTTGACACTGCTTATGTCAACAAAGAACAAAGTAAATTGAGGATCAGGTTAATTTGATGACCATGGATAAGCCAATAAAAGAAAGGATAAAAATTATAACCTCCAATATTAATTTCAGATATATAAGTTGACTCTATTAATATTAAATTTGTAGAGTTAAAGCCAAGGATGTTTTGTACAGTCACAAGGTATATTATTTGGTAATAAAAACTGACTCCTCACTTTGGCAAAAGGCATAAATAATTGGAAAATATTACTCTTTACATTTAAAAAAATACCTTAAAATTCATTGTTTCAAGAAAATGATTATAGAATTCAAGATCATTAAATAATCTTTTAAAAATTGTTGTAATGTGGAAATGATTTAATGGGTCAAAACGGGTTTAGTATATTTAGTGAGTGATTCAGGGCAAGAAAAAAAAATGAAGAATCAATTCTATCAATTTCTATGTCACGGAATGGAGAAGTTCTTTGACATTTCAAAACTGAAAGCTAGCAACCTCGATGGAGGCAAAGTAGAAATTTTGTCTTTCAAGATATGTGCATGGGATTCTTTTAGAAAGTACAAATAATAGAAAATGCTTCATAAAGAAGGGGGAACTGAGTTGTTCCTTGAACTATAATAAATGAGAAACCTAAAGTATGAATTAACGTGCAGAAAGATGTGTGTTTGATTCAGATTTACTGACTGCTAATGCAAAACGCTGGAACAGATATTATCCACAATTAATTACGATAGCCACAGTCCATTTAAAACGGGAAATCATTATCCTTTTTGAACCTCCTCTATCATCCAAGTCAATTCTAGTCTCTAAGGTTGTATTAGTTCCCACTGCCTAACAAATTACCACCATCAGAGTGTGTAAAACAACATAAGTATATTATCTTACAGTTCGGGAGGTCAGAATTCCAAAATCAGTTTCACTGGACTCAAATCAACGTATCAGCAGAAATTTTTCCTTCTGGAGTCTCCCGGGGGGCAAATCTGTTTTCTTCACTGCTTTCAGCTTTTAGAAGGACTGCTCCCCCTCCTTGGCTTGCATCCCCTTATCACTTTAACTTCTGTTTCCATCCCCACATCATCTTCTCTGCCACTAACATTCTGCCTCCCTTTCATTAGGACCTTTGTGATTATATTGGATCAACCTGGATAACCCAGGATAATCTTCCTATATCAAGATCCTTCAATTAATCACATCTGCAAAGTGACTTTTCCCACATAAGGTAAAATATTCACAGATTATGGGGATTAGGGCATGGACATCTGGTATGAGGTAGGATTCTGCCTGCTATAAAGGCACCTTTGAAAAAGATGCTTCACTTCCTTGGTACAAGTATGCAAATCCTCTTGAGCAGAGCACAGGTTAGATTTCAGCGGGTGCTTCAAACCCTAAGCCACATGACTTGCAGGTCAGAAAAATACAACTATATAAAGTGGGTCTACTATTCATTCTGTAAATGATTTGATAATACCTGCTATCTGCTCCAAAGTATATCTGTAAATATTTGTTAATATATGCATATATATTTAATTATTCTGCTTTTACTTTTTCATTCTTTTTTGGGAAGTAACTGATAGCAACTCCTTTGCTGGAGAGTGAGTTTAAAACTAAGATGCTGATATATTTATCTGAAGTATGTTCTAGAAGGTAACTCATATAACCTTTCATTGATGGTATTTTTCTTTTTTTTTTTTGGTATGATCCAAATATACAATTGTTAGAATAAGAGGAACATGGCAATACCCTGATGTCATGTGCTTGAAAAGCTACAAAATTGCTGAAAATATATTTTTTACATTAATCTAATGTTTTTTAAAGGTTTTATTTATTTGAGAGAGAGAACGAGCAGAGGGAGAGAGAAAGAGAAGCAGACTCACTGCTGAGCAGGAAGCCTGATGTGGGGCTCGATCCCAGGACTGGAGATCATGACCTGAGCCGAAGGCAGACTCTAAACCGACTGAGCCACCCAGATGCCCCTATTCTAATGTTTTAATTATGGATTTTGATTGCATAAACTAAAACCAATCAGTAGCTTTAACTTGTAAAACATTCTCTTTAATCATCCAACTGAACAATCACTGAATTAACATGTTTTTCACTGTGTTCCATTTATTACAAGCACACACATAACAGTAAAATCATAATGCAGGTATTTTTTTTTATTCTAATGTAACTTGGAATTATGAAGAAAGGAGAATTTTAAGAAACATAAATAAAAGAATGTCCAGATACTAATATGAAAACATGGATGTTTATCAACTGCTTTAATAAAAACAAATTGTCTTAAAAATTTGTTTCCTAAAATATATTAATTCATTATGTGATCCCTCTAGAATATTATCAGCAGATTAGTTTAAATAATGATGTTTATCCCTTAATTTAAGATTCTAAGAAAATCAGTTTGTCTCCCATAGTGAATAAAATCACAGCTACTATAATAAAGGATGATTTATTATAGCTGTGATTAAACCCATGATCCCATAGTAAAAACAACATTAAAAGCTCAAACATTTTATATTATCAGGAAAACTGTCCCCCAAAATGTTTCATATAATAATCACACTCCAAAAATTAGTCTTTTTAATTTTTGATAATTTATTCAAAGTTAAGACATTAGTGGACAGTTGACATTTAAATCCAGGTTTGTTGGGAAAAAAAAAAATTAGGGTCCAAATAGACCTTCAAAAGTCAATAACTTACTGCCCCCCCCTTTTTTTTTACATTTTTCCTGTGTATGTCTTTTTAGAGAATCAGGACAATTTTCTTCTGGCTTTTCAGCTATGATTTCAAACTCAAGTAATTATGTTGTGCTTTCCATGATTTCTTCTGGCTTTCTAACTATGATTTCAAACTCAAGTAATTATGTTGTGTTTTCCATGATTCCAAGTATAACTTTAGTTGTAAAATGTCTCCTTATTAAATATTTTTGTAGCAAAATAATTACATAGTAAAGAAAAGCAGCTCAAACACCAAAAAAGAAACGATGAATTATTGCTTTCAACAACTAAGTAGTACTGATATCTCATTGTGTACATTTTTTGGAGAATGGAGCTGCTATGAAAGTGGGTTCTGCATTTTTTGTCAACATATGATGTGTCTGAGAATGACTGTGACCATGGACATAGACATATTTTTACTTATAGCTGTGGGTTAGCAATACAGACTTTAAATGCTTGGTTCATGGATGCAGAAAGAGGAAATGCAAGAGTTCTCTTCTCCAAGGAAGTCTAAAAATAACAAGAATAGGTATTCTTTAAAATAGGATCCTAAGTGACAAACTGAATGGCTATATTTAAAATGCCATTCTCATAGTATGTTACTGATGATTATATTATTATATTTATTCATTAAAATATAAAAGACTGTTTCAATAAAGAAAACACTGGTGAATGAAAGAAAGCTACACAAAATAATCTATAATATTACTACTCCCTTTTGGCCCTGGTTTTGCTTATTACCCTTCTTACATATTTTTCCTCTTTGGCATTTCTTTCATTTCTTTGTTTTCCTTTCATGTTTTTGCATTATTAGTAGACAATATGAAGAGTATGAGTGCCATATATGACTGAGGTCTCAGTGACTTGTTTTTACGTCTCATTGTGACACAAGAGATTTTCTGTGATCTCCCCACTTTTTATTCTGCTACTATTGTTGTGATAATGTGTGGGTATAATCAGGCATCTCAGTTTAAGACTACACTCCATTTGTAGCCATCCACTGGGAAAGGATAATTGGATTTACCCACAGTGAAGTAGTGAATCAGAGTCTTGAGAATGGATAAGGTGTCTGGAGTTCTATCACAGGTCATCTTTGACAGAAAGTTGTTGAGAAGTGAAGGGGAGACAGTGTTCCACTCAGGGTGTAAAAATCATGCCTGGTTCCAAACTTGAGTTTATATATTGTAACTGAATCATTATTCAAATCATTTTCAGTGAGTTGTGACATAAACAATCCCAACACAAATTATTTATCAACACTGTGTAGGTGAGACAGCATATCGAATGCTCTCTCTTCACTGTCTAGTAATGGCACAAGAATTTCACAGGTCAACTTTAATTCATGTTCATCTAAACAGACATTATTTTTCTGGACTCCTTCCCTGTGAAACAATGGTCACGTATTCAAAAGCAGACTTAGTGAAAAAGTCCTATGTTGGATAGCATGTTTCCATATCTGTAGGAGCATTCTTATTTAAAACAGAAGTCTAGCTGAAGATTACCATTTAATTTCAAATGATTTTCCTGTGATTTGTTTCCTATCCATAAAAATTCTATTCAGACTAACACAGCAACACTAAAATATCACAAGGCCATACATTTATGAATTATCATGTAGAAAAGGTTCAAGGCAGCCTTAATAATTAATAACTAATTGTTGAAGTCTGAGGCTTAGGCTGTCATATGTAAAATGAGCCCATAGTGACTTGTTAAATCCTCAAACTATCATGAAAATAAAAAGTAGCACCAATTATGTGTAAAAGTTGGTACTTAAGTTTCATATGACAGTTTTCAAATAAATTGCATATTGTGAATGTAAGACAAGCAGCCTTAGAGGTTTATTAATCAATTCAATTTCCAGAACATGAACCAGAAAATGTAAAAGGATTTGATTCCATGCCTGCATTTGATTTAAAATATATTCTCAAATGATCACAATCCATGACACAAATACATTAGAACAAAGCAAAGTTATATTTATCTCACTTAGGTTGTATACATTAATCCATGATTATTAGGAAAAAATGCAACTTACTGAACTAGTGCAGGTTAAGGAGACATTAGCTATCAACTGAGGGATTTCAAATTATTATATTCCAAATCTGGTTTTGATTCTAAAGGCTTTTCATTTTCTAAAATAATAAACTATTTTTTCCTTGTACACACACATGTATACACATGTATACTGTATATGTGTATGTGTCAGTGTGTTTTAAATGCAAACCAGGACTTTGGAATATATAAAAGAAGGAGGTAAGATTTGAATGATTTCAAGAAGATGTTGAACAGTGATGGAATTGAATTGTTTTTAGCTTTCGAACCAAATCAGGAGCCATAAGAGAGAAAATAATGATAATAGGGATTTTTAATTAAAATAACCAATTAAGATCTTACAACTACTAAAAGGAAAAATATATAGTGAAAATAATGTGAATCTATAACTTTAGCCTAAATTCAGCTTACTTAGGAATGTCACTGAAACTCAAATATAATATGATTTTCTAGAGTTATTTGCTGTGAATACACACACATGTGCATACACACACACACTGAAAGAATGGATCCTGAATCATGAATTTCCCTTGTATTTCCCAACTTTTGAAGACAAATTAAATCACTAAAATTAAAAAAACAACAATATATCTGGGAAACAAGTTTACCACTTGCTATACCATATCTAAAAGAAAGCCATTTCATTTAAAATAATGATATTAGAGGATATAGACTTAAACATTAGCAAATGAAAAATAATGGTTTTAAAAGTAACATATAAAGAGGGAAAATTAAATCATTATATTTATCCTGTGAGCTTCTTTAATATATCATACAATTCCCTTTTTAAAGATTTTATTTACTGACTTATTTTAGAGAGATTGCATGTGCATGTACCCAGGGTGGGCAGTAGAGGCAGAGGGGGAGGGAGAGGGACAAGCAGACTCAGCTCTGAGCCCAACGTGGGGCTCATTCCCACCACCCTGAGATCATGACCTGAGACGAAACTAAGAGTCCAGTGTTCAACAAACCGAGTCACCCAGGCTCCCTAATATACCATTCACTTTTAACATTAGTCAATGCATAAAAATTATGTCAATGAGTGAGTTCAATTTCCTCTATCCTTCCCTCACCTCCCCCCAAAATAAATAAAACAGGCACATTCTAAGCCAGATAATCGTAATGAGATTCAGTTTCTTAAAAGGTCACTCTACAATAATCAGGTTATGTAAAGTATAGGTCAAAACGCCGTTACCCAGTAAATTACTGTGATACAGTCAAAATTTAAATAATGCAGAACAATAACTAGGGACTTAATCCTCTGTATGCCTAACTCCCTGAATCCTTACACTAATTTTGAACTCCCTTTGACTGTATGGTTCCAAATACATTACAATGAGGCAGCATTAAGATATGTTTAAAATTATAAGAGTATTTTTCCCATGGAAGTTTTCAAAAATTAATATTTTACTTTTTAATAAAGGTAAAAGAAAATAAGCTGACCTTAGATGCAAGGAATATATATTTCCTATACTTTTTCCAAGATATTTATTTTGGTCTCAATAATATGATGTAAGAATTTGGGGTCCCTTTTGCTACTAGGCAACAACTCAAACAACGTAGCTATAAATGCCTTATGATGATCATTTTTTCAACAAATGTCACCTGGGTACTAAGTACAATTGTGTTACTGTCACAATAAGAATCCTTGTTTACCTCAATGTCTTTTTATAACAACAGCAAAAAAAGAAACAAAAAGCACAAAACAAAAAGAAAAAGTTTTTTAAAAGATAAAGAACAAAGGTTTCCAGTTGATAATATGTATAATGCCTTCAATATATTGTTTTATTATTTTTTTTGTTCAGATGTTATGAGACAGACCTTGTACTATCTTATACTAAAATACAATGCAATGCTTGACAAGAAATAAATAGCACTGACAGAATGAACAAAAGTTTTCAATAACCCTTGAGCAGAATTATGCACTCCTTTCATATACAAGTTGAGGAAATCTGAAATTCCGTTTTGAACGCAGTATGAACATGCCTCTTTACAGAAAGCACACCACGGCATTTCTCCTTTCATTTTTCACCCCATTAACTCCCTTGACAAAATGCATGCAGATCTTTAGAGGTTTTCAAAGTTTTTGAAAGTTTCAGCTATGCTGAACTCTAAGAGTGGGAGTGTCATATCAATTCCCCTTGGATAACAAGTATTTTTCAAAAATAATACTTTTTCTTAGGTGTCTACAGGGTCCTTACATAAAAACTTACCAAGTGTGTCTAACCAACTCTACTTTTGACTTGGAAATGAAAGATACATAATCAGAAAATAACTTTGAAAATGAGGTGATTTGCTATAATCAAATGAGACAATTTGGAAACTGATTGTAATTAACTTTTCACTCAACACTGTTATCCTTGTTAATGGAGGAAAATACTAGAAAGGCTAAACAGAAAGAGCACATTTGATAACAGATATAGGTACCTACTTCTTTTAATGAGCAATAAGGAATATAAAATATTAGTCACTTTTACAAAATTAAAAATATTGGCCAATCCGGGAAAGGAATCAATGCTACATGAGGACACTTACACATTCCTTTTAGTTCATTGACATGGGCAGGGTTGCAGTGTTATTTATTGACAAACCCTCCTTCTTCTTCTTTTTTTTTAATCTTAGTGATCTAATGTATCTATTTTTAAAATATCTAAAAATCTGCCTGATTGTAAAAGAACAAAATTATAATACTAACTCATTGAAGTTAGAATGAATTAAACACCCTTTTCAACTTTCCTCTTTAATTATAGAAAATGGTTAGAGATATTTCACAATTATCATGTCTATGACATCACTCAAAAATTATAATAACCTTTTTTATAACAACCTCTTTCAAAGCTCATTGAAATCCGCTAATATCACTTTACAAGCATAGCCTGTATTATTTTTTAGCTCTTCAAAGCCAAGTGACCTTCCAAGTGAGTGGCCACATAATATCTAGCATGTTGTTGCCATACATCAGGTATTAGATTTATATTTGATATTTCCACATGAAAAAGCATGTGAAAGCTAAAAATGACCAGGGCCAAAACAGAAATGTGAATCTACTTTTCTTCTAAAGTCTGTTCATTCAAAATCTTTTCTTGACAAAGAACACCAGTTGCTCAAGACAAAAATATGGAGATTATAATTATTCATCTTTCCTTACCCTTTGCATCAATTTTTAGCATATCTTTCCAACTGTAATTTAAAATCCTATTTTCCCTCTCCCTTTTATTTCATCTTTCTTAGTCCTACTATAATCTTGCCCTTGAAATACTGCAATAATTTCTTAACTTGGCATCCTCCCTCCATTCTTGCTCCATATTTCAGCCAATCAAATGATTCTTTAAAACATAAATTACATGATATAACTTCTCTGTCTCAAATCCACCAATGATTTCTATTTATTTTAAGTAAAATTCAATCCTGCCTTGGCTAACAAAGCCTGCTTTATCACCTGTTTGGAAGGCCTGCTTAGCACTGTGGACCTATATATGATCATTCTGAAAGAAGGTGCAGTTTGGGGTATTCTTATTGCAGCTTTAATTAACCCATGAACATCTAGTATTTAAAGTTATCGCATTACTCCAAATAAGGAATATATTTAACATTCTGAATATGAGATGCAATTATAGAAGTAAAATATGAAGTTAAAAGTAGAAAATGCCACTTTTTTAAAATTCTTAAATGCATCTTCACGTAAGAAAAATGCAGTGGTCAACACATAATTTATTCCTTGAATTCTCCCGCTTTCTCATTAAAACTTGCAGTTCATAGTGGTGATAGGGAAGGGAAATCTGAATTTGCCTTTTTTTAGTAATTAGAAGTTAAGTAGCCACATTAAGTTTTTAGCTCGGTTTGCATTTTAAGATGAAATAGGATTTCTGTATGAAAAGAATAGTACTTTTTTATGTATTAGAGTAGAACATTACTTAAGTATTCATGATATTAAGAATATTCTGTGTTTATTTTAAAATTGTCTTTGAAATTCTATCAATATAAATGAAAATCCTACCACAAGAAGAGAAGAAACAGTCTGTGAGGACACCAAGTGGGGAAAGATGTTTGGCGTATTCAAAGAGGTTTATAGTACTCATATGGAGGCATAAAAAGGGGGGCCTTTGAGAGGTAAACAAGGGTGTAGATATGGAGACCTCCGTAGATTTCATTTAAATACAATGGTATATCTGATAAGGGGTTAAAATCCAAAATATACAATTTATACAAATCAACACCAAAGAAACCCAAACAATCTATTTAAAAAATGGGCTTGGGATCTGAATAGAAATTTTCCAAAGAAGACATACAAACACAGACACAAGAAAAGATGCCCAACATCACTAATCATCAGGGAAATGCAATCAAAACCACAATAAGCTATCACCCTACAAGAATCAGAGTGGCTAGTATCAAAAAGATAAGAAATAACAAGTGTTGGTGAGGATGTGGAGAAAAATGAATGCTCACGCACTACTGGAATGTAAACCACTGTGGAAAACAGTATAAAGTTTCCTCAAAAAATTAAAAATTAAAACGCTATATGATCCAGCAATTCCACTACTTGGTAATCACCCAAAGAAAATGAAAACACTAACTCAAAAAGATATCTGTACCCCTATGTTTATTGCAGCATTATTTACAATAATAAGATACGGAAGCAACCCAAGGGTCCATCCATAGATGGATGGATAAGAAATGGCATATATATATATATATATATATATATATATATATATATATATATATATATATACACACACACACACACACACACACACACCATAAATATATATATACCATGGAATAGTACTTAGCCATAAAAAAGAATGGCATGTCATTTGTAACAATATGGATGGAATTACAGGGCATTATGCTAAATGAAATAAGTCAGATGAAGAAAGACAAATACCATATAATTTCACTTATATGTGGAATCTAAAAATACAAACAAAAAACAGGCTCTTAAATATAGAGAACAAACTGATGGCTTGTTCAGAGGGGAGGTTGGGGGGGATGGGTGAAATTGGTAAAGATTAAGAGGTACAAATTTCCAGTTATAAAAAAAAAATAAATCATAGCAATGAAAAGTACAGCATAGGGAATATAGTCAATAATATTGTACTAATGTTGCATGGTGACTGATGGGTGACTACACTTATCATGGTAAGCACTAAGTAATGTATGGAACTGTTGAATCAGTGTTACACACCTGAAACTAATACCACATTGTATGTTAATTATACTTCAGTTTAAAAAATGAGAAACCCTGGAATATTAAATAAAAGTCAAATGTAGGGTTTGAAAAGTTGATATTGGCTGTGATACGAAATGTTTTTAGGGGGTGAGATTAGAAGTAAAGCATCCAGTAAATAGCCAGTGCCATTGTCCCAGCTGAAAGTCAATGGAGGCTGGCACCAGCATGATACCAGCTTAGTAAAAGAAATAAGTTTATTCACATTTCCTGAGATGGGTTAAGAGAAAGGCGCTGGTTAAATGAGTACATTCATTCAAAGTATGGGCCCTGGCTCATTTGCATTACCTGGGGAGGTGTTAGAAATGAATATTCTTAGGCCCAAATCCAGAGATAATGAATCAGAAATTCTGGGGGTTGAGGCCCAGTGTTTGAATTTTAACAAACATTCTAGGTGATTTTAACAAAACATAAAGTTTGAGAACCATGATGTAAACTAAAGTTGAGAGAATGTCAATTGCACAAATCCACGTACATGATTTAAGGATTTCAGAGCAGAAGGTTGAGACATAAGACATAAAGATGGAAGTAATCAGCATATAAATACCATTTAAAATCTAGACATGGTTGAAATTACCTATATTGAGTAGGGCAAGAGAAAAGTGCCAGGACTGAGACCAACATTTCTAGTTTTTGCAGTCTGTGAAAAAGGAACATCCAGAGAGACAGGAGGAAAGTGAGGGATATGACATATCAAGGAAACTATGTGAAGAAGGAGATTTTAAAAGGAGGAAGTGATAAACAATATTCATGGAAGCTGAGAAATGCAGCACACTATAGCAGTGCTGTGCTGGGTGCTGGTTAATGGTTAACAACTGGCTCTCTGGAGGAAAAATGCAAAGCAAAAACAAATTAGCAATGTTTGCCAATTTCTGTTCTGTAATTCCCAGCATGGTTAGTTTCAAACTACCAGCTGACATCACTGTAGAGTGTACAGAGTTGGCAAGAAACCTATAATAGCATCCTATTATATAGTATTTCTGCCATATATATGCAAGATACAAAATATTCTTAAAAATGTAGATAATGGGGTGCCTGGGTGGCTCAGTCGTTAAGCATCTGCCTTCGGCTCAGGGCGTGATCCCAGGGTCCTGGGATCCAGCCCTGCATCGGGTTCCCTGTGCAGTGGAAAGCCTGCTTCTCCCTCTCCCACTCCCCCTGATTGTGTTCCCTCTCTCCCTGTGTCTGTCTCGGTCAAATAAATAAAATCTAAAAAAAAAAAAAAAAGAAAGGAGACAATGGCAAAATGTAGTAAAATAATTAGAAACAAATGAGTTTTACATAATTAATGTTTTACATAATATATATTTATGGATATAAATATGTAATTGATTTTTAATAATGGCTATGTTTAACACCCAGCTTGAAAATTTCTGAGAATTTAGTAATCATCAATTTGTACTGTTCAAGAGTGTAAGTCATGTTGCATGTGTAATATGAATTCTTAAATTAAATAGCACAGACCTGAATATGTACCAGTTATTTGATAAAATGATCTATGTGTTAGTACATCTATGACCTGCTCCTTCTATTTCTAAGTTTTTGAGTGGAAAGAACATTTCTGTATAAGACTTTGAAATTTATGAAGGTTGTCTGCTTTGAGTTATATTCATGATATAAATGAATTAGCTCATGCAAATTTCAATTCTGACATAATTTATGCAAAATGCTGACATATTTTCTCCATCTTAAGATATATGTCACCCAAGAGTACAGGATCTCTGTGTGGTTGACTTTTGTTGGAGCTTCAAGGTAAAAAGACAAGTGTTATCAAGGCAAAGTAGATCAAGAGGGTGCACAACACTGCTGAGTAAGCCTGGGAGTTCAACCCAGTTGATCTGAACCAAATTATTTATGTCTTTCCTCTTTTTTCTTTGTTTTGTTCTTCCTTCCTTCCTTCCTTCCTTCCTTCCTTCCTTCCTTCCTTCCTTCCTCCCTCCCTCCCTCCCTCCCTCCCTCCCTCCCTCCCTTCCTTCCTTCCTTCCTTCCTCTCTCTCTGTTAGTGCTGTGAAATGATTCTTTCTAAAGTAAAAGGATACCATGGCTAATTTATCTCCTGAAAATTCCAATTTTTTCCCCTGACATGAAAGCTACTAGAGTCCTCAGAAATAGTTCTAGATTCTGAAACTTTGGGCATGAGTAGAATTCATACAAGGCCAAGGCATTTTCCTTTGCCAAACAAGTGCCCCTATAATTGCCAGGGGATATATTCCAAACGTCTCATGTCTGCACTTGTTTCCTAACGCCACATCAAAAAAATACCACAATCTCGTGGCTGAAAACAACAAATTTATTGCTTCATAGTTCTAGAGGTTAGAAGTCTGAAACCAAAGACATTAGGACCATGCTGTCTTCGAAATCTTAGGAAAGATTCCTTCCCTGCCTCTTTTTAGCTTCTGGTGGTTTTCTGACAACTCTCGGAGTTAGCTGGCTTGCAAATGCATCACTCCAATTTCTGCCTCTACTGTCATAGGGCTGCCTTTACTGAGTCTATCTCTATTTTTTTCTTGTCTTATAAAGACACCAATCATGTTGAATTAGGATCCACCCTAATGACTTTATCTTAACTTGATTACATCTGCAAAACCTTCTTCCCAAAAGGCCACATTCATTGGTACTGGGGAATAGTCAACGCATTCTTTTTGCAGACGCAATTCAACCCATAACAACACCTTACTAAGTATGACCTATTCTGCCTCTAGAAGAGGAATAAATACCCCTTTCAATGTATCACAGATTTTAGCTGACAGGACAACTATTGGGGATTTAATTATTATACAATTGCTGCTACATAATTAGTAGGTCTGAGGTTTAAAGGAAGGTAACATCACAAAACTGATATTATCCTTTTCAAATTTAATACATAATGTATCTTTTTAGATATTTTAATGTCGCATGTTAGTTTATAATTATATTTCAATAACACTTTATACACTCAAATTAAAATTATATTTAATGTGAGGCTCCAAAGTGCTTCCATTCAATTACTCCTTTTAATCTATTTCCATTATTGTTAATGATGCTTCCTGTTCGTCTCAAATTAAAAAAAAAATCTAAATGGCAGAAAACATCATTTTTTTAATCTATTAAAACCTGCTCCCTTTCATGCACCTTGAGTAAGTATATCCATTTAATAGCACTATAAAAATGTTGGTACGACTGTAATGATATCATTAACTTTATTGCTATAATCATGGTATGAGCTTAAACTGTACCCTCAGCAACAGAATTAGTACCCCAACTGTTTTACGTGTCTCTCTAAGAATTTTCACAGTATAACACGTATTCCTCTGTAATTTAAATATTAATTATCTACCATTCATATTTTAGTTTTTATCTTAAAAAGACATTTCATCATAACAGGTCATAAAACAAATTTTCTTTTTTTTTTTTAAGATTATCTATTTATTTATTTGTCAGAGAGAGAGAGAGAGAACAAGCAGGGGGAACTGCAGAGGGAGAGAGTGAAGCAGACTCCCCACTGAGCAGGGAGACTGATGAGGGGCTTGATCCCAGGACCCAGGGATCGTGACCTGAGCTGAAGGCAGACAGTTAAACGACTGAGCCACCCAGGCACCCCCCCCAAATTTTCTTATTTGCCCATCCTTTATTTGTTTGGTTTATTTGATGTATATAATAAAACTTATATTATAACATTTTAAATGAATGATTAGCCATGTAACACTTTACACTTATTTTAATGTCAAAATTCAGATTGCAGTTATTATATATCTTAAATATCTTATATAAGCACTGAAAAATTAATATATCCCAACATTAAAATGTTGTCTGTCTATGCTTTCTTTAATCAAATAACAAATAAAAAGCTCAATAAGACATCATCCAAACACTCAATTATTGTGTAAGCCAAGAAGAGCTGAAAGGAAGTATAAAGACTAAGGATCTCTCCATTGAGTTGGTTCGTACTTTTCAAATGAGTGAATGAGATGCATGTGACTGTGATAATAATAGAAACTAGGAAATTACTTTGCTGTAAATATGCAGCATGTAGAGAAGAAAATCATATCCCTGTGGAGTATATTAGAAAAATAATAAGGAAAATAATACAAATAATGAATTAAAATAATGAAATAATTGATACATAAAATGAAGCAAAGAAATAATTGTGAATTAAAAAATAGATGACTTCCCAATTAAAAAAAATAGAAAATTAGATAAAGCAAGTACTGGGAACAGGGAAAAGTAGAAACTAAAGGCAAATATAAATATCAACTTTAAAATACCCAAATTTTAGAAATTACATTGGAAAACCTACAGAATTTTTTTTCTGTTTCTTTTGAAAGGCCAAATATGAATTAAAAATTTGTGGTGTATTATTTTATTCAACATCTAGTCTCATTAATTCAAATTTTTAAAGTGTAACTGAAAAACTGCTCATAATTTAAGAAATGTAAATGAAACAAAGATGGCATTTTAACTTTCCACTTGGAGAAGACACATTTAAGAAATTTCATAATATCCAGTAATTTGAGGGCATAAGAAATGAGGATGTTCATAATCTTTTGTTGATAATTTAAATCGATTGATATAATTTTTAGAGACCAGTTGACAATATCCAGCAATACTTGAATATGTTTTACTTTGATCCGATGATCATAAGAAGGAGTGAGTACAGGATAATCATTTTGCTATTGCTAGAAAAAGCAAAGTTGTATTCAAGTGAGGACACCAGTTAAACAAACTATGGGTCATCCGTAGGTTAAAAAACAAAAACGAAACAAAACAAAACTGTGAGTTCCTGAAAGAATGATCTCTAAGGGCTAAATATATATATATTTAATTATATATATATATATTTTTTTTTTTCATTCGGAGGCATATTAGTGAACACAGTAAGGTACAGAACAGTGTGTGCATTATGACTGCCTTTGTGAAAATGATTTTTTTAGTTCAATATAAATGACACATACAAACCTTTGGGAAGGTACAAAGAGGAGGGTGATAGGAAATTTCATATTTTGCTTTATCTATTTTGCCTTTATTTATTTATTATTTATTCACTTATTATTTCAATTGTGGTTAACTAGGAGATGATCTTGATGGGCTTTTTAGTTTTTACCATCATATTTTTCTATTTTTACACAAATTTATGAAACATTATATAAAAATATCAATAGTATAAGAAAGAGTAAGGAGAGAGTATTCAATAAATACTACCAAAATTTTTTAACAGTTGGGAAAAATCCACTTAAAACCTTATCTCATTATAAAAATGATCTCATACTATACATCTATTCATTCCAGACAGACCAAAGTGTCATTGAAAACAAATTGAAATATATCATAAAGAATGTTTCTCGAACACTGAAAGAATAACAGCTTATGACTCTTAGAGGTCTAACAGAAATAACAAAAATAACCCCAACAACTATGCATTCTGAAACAACAAAAAAAATCTGTTAACGATATTATAGGAAAATCCTTCATCAAAAAGTCTGACATATAAAACAAAAACATTAAAAACATATAGTTGAGTGAAAAGCAAAAATCACAAACCAGTCATCAGAAACAAAGAGGGAATCAAAGCCAGAGACATGAAAGGGGAAAGGAGAGGAGTTAAAACCAGGAATAGGTACACACCATAAGAGCCAATGTTGAATGTTTATGGAACTTTGGGATGTAAGGCTATGCCCATCATTTGGAAGGTAGTTAAAGTGGGTTTTCTGCACAAGCCTGAGTTAAGAAGAGAGAGACTTTCAGTGTTTTAAACTGCAATGAGAAAAATAACCCCTGAGCCAGAGGTGGGAAAATAGTCACTGAAGAAAAAATCAGGTGCTATCTGTCCCTGTGAAAAACTGAGTCTCAGGAGACATTAACATAAAAAATTGAACTAGAACCAATATAATCCATTGGATTCTAGCAGAAATAAAAACAAAAACAAGATATGCCCATAGGAATGTTTATAAACAGTGGGCACCTGCAAAACCGCTAGAGAAGACACAGCCCACTCTTCAGACAAACCAAGAAGTACAAGAAAATGCATGAAAAAAAAAAAAAAGTAGTATCAGGCGAGTATCCACCAAAGCAGAAAAGAACCAACTCACTGTGTCTAAATACTGTTAATTTAGTTGATTGGGGAATTAGTAAGAAAGATTGAAAATCATGATCAGAATCTATGGTGGGAAATTTGTTACAGTAGAAATGCCAAGAGAATAATATATCATTAAGTGAAGAAACAAAATAAGAAGAAAATGGCTATGATTCTTTTTTTTTTTTAAGATTTTATTTATTTATTCGACAGAGATAGAGACAGCCAGTGAGAGAGGGAACACAAGCAGGGGGAGTGGGAGAGGAAGAAGCAGGCTCATAGCAGAGGAGCCCGATGTGGGGCTCGATCCCATAACGCCAGGATTACGCCCTGAGCCGAAGGCAGACACTTAACCGCTGTGCCACCCAGGCGCCCCAACGGCTATGATTCTAGTAAATGAACCAGACAGACCACAAACATACAATTTCCCCAAAGATAAAGTACAGTTAGGAATAAATCAAGAAAATTGTTTAAACTAAAATTAGAGAAACATGAGACAAAATAATTAGTAATATCTGTTTCACAAATCTGATTAGCAAAATATATTAACCAATGTTGGCAACATGGAACTGTAACAGATCACTGCATAATTGCTTAGATGTGTGTGTAAATGGCACAATGCTCCTGAATAGGATTTTGATAATGTTCACACAGAGCCCAAAATACTCATGATCAACTTCTTAATTTCTTCTTGTGCAACTATTCAAAGAAAATGATACTAAATGTAAAATGTTCCATAAATTCAAATGTATTCATAGTAGTACTATATATATATATATATATATATATATATATATAATGTTTTGCAATATAAGGTTAAGTTATATAAGCAAAAAATACACACACACACACACACACACACACACACACACACCCAGTGGATTACTGGCTGGATTCTAAATAATAATGTTTACAGAAAATACATAATAATGTCTAGTATCAGCTAAGTGCCTGGAGTATAATTGTTCAAAAATATTTGTTGAATAAATGAGTGAAAAAGTGGTTAAACCAAAGTAAAAATATACATATATATATGTACATATATGCACTATGCATATAATACATGTACAACATATACACATATACTATCTATGTATATATAACATTGGATGAGAAATACAGGAAAGCTACCATACCCCCATCTAAACTACAAATAAAGTTTTGAGAATATTTGCATAAAGTTCTTAAAAGTAAAGCTATGGAACTATAAATCATCTAATTGAATTATTTATTAATATGTTAATAGATTAACTTACTAGATACACCTGATGTTACCCCTTCTACTGTTTAATAATTTCAAAGTAGGTATAATTTTATGATAATAATAAAAAAGGTAGATAATTTTTTAAAGATTTTATTCATTTATTTTAGAGAGAGAGCAGAGGAGAAGGGGGAGTACAAGGGAAAGACTCTCAAGCAGACTCCACACTGAGCATGGAGTCTGATGCAGGCTCCATCTCATGACCCTGAGATCATGACCTGAGCCAAAACCAAGAGCCAGATGCTTAACCTACTGAGCCACCCAGGTGCCCCAAGGCAGATAATTTTTTTAAAAAACAATTCATAATACATACTCTTTAGGGAAAAAAATCACTAATTTCCCCCTAAATGTTCCTAATTTAGTCTTTAATTTTCCTCCATGGTTGTCTTGGTTAGCTGGGGCTGCTATGACAAAATGACAGACTGGGTGGCTGAAACAACAGACATTTATTTCTCACAGTTCTGGATGCTGAAAGTCCAGCTGAAAGACTGGGCTCCTGGTGAAAGCCTTCTTTCTAGCTTGGAGATAGCTACCTTTTTGCTGTGCCCTCAGATGGTCTTTCCTTGTAACGAGTGAGCCCTCATTCTCTTCCTCTTGTTACAAAGGCACTAATCTCATCCTGAAGAAACCAACCCCATAATCTGATTTAAACCTAATCACCTCCCAGAGGTTCTACCTGCAAAACCATTATATCAGGATTTATTGATTCCACATAGGAAGTTTTGGGAGGACGCAAATATTCAGTCCATAGCAATGATTATGCAACAAAATTTTATTACATTAAAATTCAAATACTTGTGTAAGGTATTTAAATGTATTTTTCATTTCTTTTTGGTGTTTCATCAGCGTTTATCATTCTTCACTTTTTATAGCAGTTGCCATTAATTAAAACTTCTTTCCCTTCATGTTAGTGAAATTAATTCTATTTCTGCTCTTGTGACAAGATTTTTTTCCTTTTACAGGACCCAATTCTTCTTGCAGCAAAAATTATTTTCCCTATAGTACTGCCAGTGTTCACCTTTCTTCATCTCTATAGTCTCCCTTCCTTAAAGTTCCCCCATTATCTGATGTTTGAAAATGTTGGATGAGTGATTCCGGATAGCCTACTGACATGCAAGCAGTGAGAAAAGTCACTTTCCATCCAAAAATTTAGTGGACATCAAAAAAGTTGATTTGAAAATTTCCTCCTAGTTCTGAGTTTCTGGAATCTCTTGCATCTATATAAATCCATTACTGATTTCCAGCCAGACCTTCTATCATATATCTAGTCTAATTGCTTGCTGGAAATTTATATATTAATAGTATAATCAGGTAATATGATTGTCTTCCAATTATATTTCCAGCCCTGACCTAACTCCTGGATCAAATATCCAAATAGCTATTTTACGTTTCCAATTTAGATGTATCACAGATACCCCAAATAATCATGTCAAAGCAGAACTCCAGAATTATTTCTCCCATAATTATTTCCAATACCATTATCATATCTTAGTAAATGGCATGATCATGTGTTTGGTGTGTCATGTGACAAGTCTAGAAGTCATTCTTCATTCCTGACTTCCCTGAAATTCTTACATCCAATTCATCACCAAAATCCAGTGGATTCCCCTTCTATATATACTACAAAGGAATCCATTGCTAATCATGAACTTCTACTATCACCATAATTCCAAACACAATTCCTTAGGCCTAAATTGTAATAGTCCATCAACTCTCTCTGCATCCACATATGGACACTGGAATTTGTGATTTTCATGATGCAGACTAGATTAATTAATTCTTACTAAAACCCACCAGCAACTTCTAACTGCCATCATTATAAAATTCAGATTCCTTACCATAGCTCAGAGGACTTCACACAATTTGCCTTCTTTCCACAATTTAGATCACAGTTTTTATTCTTATTTTGACGAAATTAACTTTATTCAACTGGCCATCTTATTTTTTCTCCAGTCAGCCAAAGCTTTCTCTTGCTTTAGGACCTGGAAGCATTTCCATCTACATATCTTCTATTTTATTTTATTTTATTTTATTTTATTTTATTTTATTTTATTTTATTTATTTATTTATTTGACAGAGATAGAGAAAGCCAGCGAGAGAGGGAACACAAACAGGAGGAGCGGGAGAGGAAGAAGCAGGCTCACAGTGGAGGAGCCTGATGTGGGGCTCGATCCCATAACGCTGGGATCACACCCTGAGCCGAAGGCAGACGCTTAACTGCTGTGCCACCCAGGCGCCCCTCCATCTACATATCTTGACCAGAGACTGATAAACCCTTCCTCAAGTCCTAAGCTCTAGAAGACTCCAGATCACAAACAACTGTAACATAGTGTTTCCTTGTTTTCCTGTTTGAATGATATGAGAGGTTTTTTGTTGGTTTTGGTTTTGCTTTAGTTTTTTTTAGTTCTTGGAATTTCTGTAAGGCAATGAACACACGGGGATCATGGGAAGATGGTCACCCCAAACCTGAATTAAGATGTGCAGAGCAAAAGATGTAAGTCTGAGATAGCAAAAAAGTGAAAGAGTATGTGTGACTGTGTGTGTGTTTGTGTAAGTGTATGAGCCCATTGACAAAGTATGATGGGGCATGTGGCAATGTGTGTGAGTGTGGTAGAGGTGAGTGATAGAGGGTGTGTGTGTGTGTGTGTGTAGGAGGGAGGGCAGAGAGAAGGAAATCATGGTCTCTGAACTGGTAAGCCAGAAAAAGAGAGGAGGTTTTGGTTTCAATTCAGCTTCCCCAAATCCCCAGAGTGGGTGTACAGCCATTCTTACTCCCTCACCTCTACTAATGTTGTGTCATGTTAGAGACACTTTTAATGGCTTGGAAATCTTGAGTGGGAAAAATGAGACATGCAGAAGCTCCCTGGGGAGCTTGATGGGATATCCTGCCCCTGGTTCAAGACCCATCAATTCCCAGTTGCTGCAGATCCAGGTGACCCCTCTGACTCATACTGGTTTGAGGTGAAAATAGATTGGGGTGGGGGGAGGCCTTGAGAGGCCAGCTTGTATTTAAATGTTAAAATTGTAAATACTGGGAGAGACCGTATGTAGATCTCCATTTATACTCCTGTATCAGTTGCCTAGCATGTTCTGTGTTGTTGAAGTCCCTGGTCTGAAAACAATCCCCCTGGGACATGGTCCCCATGGCTCATTCACTTCCCCTCTCAGATACTACTTCTGATTGGCTACCATAATGAAACCACCTAAGAGTTCTCATCCCACTTCCTCTCTCACATTGCTTTATATTTGTTTTGAGTTACCCCTACCTGATATCTGATTTTACTTTTTTGTTAAGGAATTAATTTTCTCTCCTGCACTAGAAATGTGAGCTCAGTGAGGGGAGACTCTGGGTCTTCCTTTTTTTACACCGTATTGTCACTGCTTAGAACAATGTTGGTGCATAGTAATAGCTCAATAAATATTGTTTGAATGAAATGAAACCATGGATATAAAGTCTAAAAGCTATAATATAATGTTCAAATAATGTCTACTGATTAAATATATAACCCATATTTGTAACTAGTTTCCCCCTGTCCCTGCCATTTAAAGGGCATATAAAAGACAACCAGGTTCATCTTTACAAATTATTAATGGGATTGTGACTATTTTTCTCCTGAACAACTTTAGAAATTTTATTTTTGTTTAGTAAGGTCTGTGATCTTTGGGGAAAAATTCATATTCCTTAGTCAGCTGTTCTAGGCCTACAAAATATAGATTAAAATTTCTGAATTTTAGCATTAGTTTTCAGGATACCTCAGGTTGCAATGGCTTTGCTTCATCTGTCAATTAAGACTCAACCCCTCAACAGTAGTCATTCTACTCTTTAGTACCTAACGAATCTCACAGAGAGAAAGCCTTTGGTTCTTTTGTAGATTTTATTTATTTATCTGAGAGAGAGAGAGAGTAAACATGCATGTAGGGGGAGGAGAAAAAGGGGAGGGAGAGGGAGAGGAAAGAATCTCAAGCACACTCCGCACTGAGTGTGGAGCCTGACACAGGGTTTGATCTCACGACCCTGAGATCATGACCTGAGCCAAAACCAAGAGTTGGAGGATGCTCAACCGACTGAGCCACCTAGGCGCCCCAGCCTTTTGTTCCTTTGAATAGCTGGGAAATACATGCTGGTTCACAGAGCTAAAGTAAATGATAGCTTTGGCTATCCCCTTTAGCCTCTTTGGCATATTGGACATTTGTCATTTTGTAACTGTATAAGCATGCTTTCATAAAAAGAGTACTCAATACAGTAATAACCCTCCAACTAATCTTTAAATTTCTCACTTTAAAGACTCATGACATATAGTTACTAATTACATGTTCATGTATATCATTCAGTGTTGTATGTTTAATAGTGGGGGTTCCAAATATACTCTTGATAAACCACCTAAAGTTAAATATGTGAAATATTTTTGTGACTCAATTTGCATGTAATTCATTCTCCAAATATAACATTCAGTATTTGGAAAGCACAGTAAGAAATCTCAACTGTTATCATTAATTAATGATATAACCACCTCCTCCATGAAAATAAAGCTTATTTCACTTTTATTAAGATGTTTATAAGAGCATTTGTATTCCAATTTTTAATACTTTCATCGAGGATACCAATGATGTCTTTAGCATTGTGTATATAGTTTTGAAACAATAAAACCTTTTTATCACAATTCTTCCTTTAATGTAAAATTTATAATGAAACATTGTATCCAATATATATCTAAAATAAATAAATACAGATATAGATATATGGACCCACATATATATGATAGATAGAGTTTTAGGTATGGATACAGATATATGTGTTCTTATATATTCCCCAAAGTAGTGGAAGGTTTACAGTGTTTAATATATTGGAAATCATTAGAATTTTATCATGTGATATACCAGTTCTTTCTTTCACACAACAGAAATTTTTATAACTGTTTACATTACTGATACAATTTTTAGTAGATTACAATTTCCCTAACTTGCCTACGGATTACAGTTACCTGGAGTACTTAATAAATGTTCTCATTCTTGGATCTCAATTCAAACCAATGGGATCAAAATTTTTGAGGGTGAGCGGCTAGGACAATTGTCATCATCAAACAAGCAAGTAAACTCACTACTCTAAAAGGCATGTGAGGGGCGCCTGGGTGGCGCAGCGGTTAAGCGTCTGCCTTCGGCTCAGGGCGTGATCCCGGCGTTCTGGGATCGAGCCCCACATCAGGCTCCTCTGCTATGAGCCTGCTTCTTCCTCTCCCACTCCCCCTGCTTGTGTTCCCTCTCTCGCTGGCTGTCTCTATCTCTGTCGAATAAATAAATAAAATCTTTAAAAAAATAAAAAAATAAAAAAAAAATAAAAATAAAAGGCATGTGATTCTACAGAATAACTCGAACTATACTCACCATGGAGTGGAACGCAAATAGTTTTCAACTGAAAATTAAATGGGTCCTATGTGAATATGCTAGGGTTGCCATAACAAAGTACTATAACCTGGAAGGCTTACACAACAGAAATTTATTGTCTCACAATTCTGGAGACTAGAAGTCCAAAACCAAGGTGTCAGCAAGGTTTGTTCCTTCTGAGGGCTGTGAAGGTAGAGTGGTCCAGGCTTCCTCCCTGATAAATAGTTGTCTTCTCTCTAACCCACTTTAAATCTCCCTCTATGGATATCTGTATCCAGATTTCCTCCTCTTATAAGTACACAGCCCTGTTGGATTGGGGCCCACCCTAATGACTTTTTTTAAAGTCAATTACTTCTTTTAAAGCCCTATCTCAAAATCATGTCACATTCTGAGGTAATGCCAGGTCAGGACTTCAACAAACAAATTTGAAGGAAGGGACACAATTCAACCCATAACAGTTCAATGACAAATGTTTATTTTCCAATATTATTCATCTATATTTAATTTTACTAATTATTAATTGATATATATTCACCACTCAATTATTTCTAAACTTTTCTCCCTCTACCATTATGAGAAAATCACATATGTAGAGAGGCTGACTTTGTGATCAAGGTGAATGTGCCTGACACTTT